>NC_041216.1:6213699-6218966 GCF_002837175.3 Physeter macrocephalus
GGATACCATAAACAAGACCAAAAGACAACACTCAGAATGGGAGAAAATATTTGCAAACGAAGCAACTGACAAAGGATTAATATCCAAAATTTATAAGAAACCCTTGCAGCTCAATAACAAAAAAACAAACAACCCAATCCAAAAATGGGCAGAAGAACTAAATAGACATTTCTCCAAAGAAGATATTGGAAATTAATTTGTTTCTTTTTACACATTTCCTGTCTGTCTCTCTGCCCTGGAGGAGAGAATTTGTTTACTATGGGACATCCAGGCCTTTTGCAGTGACCTGCAAAAATACTTACAATGTAGAATGATAGAAAATGAGCTGAGAGACCAAGTTCAAGGGTGAAACGAGGTGAGTAAAGAACAAAGCCAGGGTGTGTCAGTTAGGCTGATTTTGGCTGTAAGTTTTAAACAGTGACCCCGTTTATTACCTTATGTAACAGGAAGTCCAGAGAGGGTGACCCAGGCACCTACATTCCTTCTGTCTCTGTTCTGTTATCTTCTTCTTTTTTTTAATCTTCAGACTCGTAGCACTTCTGGGGATCATACCCAGACATCATAATGCCCAAAGGAAGAAGAAAGATCCCCTCTTCTTAAGAGTGGAAACTCTTCCCAGATCCCCCAAGCATACTTTCCCTGACTACTTGTGGAAAGAGGTCCCTTGACCACTCCTGAACAAATTGTGCACAAGGGAAATAGAGTTTTCATGGCTGGCTTTTACTAATCATATGGGCTGGAATAAATACTGGGGCATCGATTATAATGCTCATGACAGCTGGGGCAAGGTGACATAAATACCATGAAATACGCAGAAATATACATCATTTGGTTCTGTATAGCTGCTGGAGGTGGGCCCTAAATTTCACTCTGAGTTTTCCAGCAGCCAAGGCAAAAAGGGGAAGCCAAACTGTTAAAACGTTTACAATGTAAACTGTTAAGAATTTTACAATGCCCATAAGTTTTAAATAAACCAGTTGCTTAGGAGAATCTCAACTTTTTTGGCGGGGGGAGGGGGGTGGGGGTGGCTGCACTGCCGGGCCCTTGGCAGTGACTTTGCAGAGTCCTAACCACTGGGCTGCCAGGGAATTCCCGAATCCCAACTTTTTCTGATACTGACATCTGAAAATTTCTCCATTGGTCTTCATAAGTAAGATATCGTGATGGACCATTTCCAGGTCCTACGCCCACATTCAGTGCAGTAGAAGGTTACATACAGCTATTTCTTATAGTGTCCCAAAGCAAACTGAAGGGATAATTCCAAAGCTCTAGCACCAAAGTACAATTTAAAAAGTGATTGAGGGGTAGGAGTGAGGGAGGGTAGGAGAGACAGGCTGGAGTAAGTAGTCTAAGTTACGTGCCTGGCTTTCTGATGGACTACGCTGAATTTCACCCAAGGGTGGAATTTAGATTAGCTAAAAGAATGGATGGGCAATTTGTCTTTCAGGCAGTCCACCATGAATATCATTTCTCTCAGCAAAGTTTTTGATAAAGAAGGGGCAGAGCAGGTACATGTGATGACAGGGCATCCACATTCGAGTATTTGTGCAAGTCTTTGTCTCTTTAGATGGCTTGTAAACTTCCAAGGTCAAATCGTGGGTTTCTTCTTGGAGGAGCAGCTAGTCTCCAGAGGTGATGCCTAATAATCCTCTTCGTACCCGTGCCCTTGCATATCCCCTCCTGCCTGCAGTCTGGGCTGGCCTGTGAGTCAATTAACAAAGAGAATGCAGAGAAGGAGTGCTGTGCCTTGTCTTGACCTAAGCCTTAGGAAGTCTTGAAGGTTCTCCTTTTGTGCTTTTTGGAGTCCAGAGAGACCATGTGAAAAGACCACGTGGAGGAGAAGACCAGAGACTTCACAGAAAGGGACAAGAATCTCAGCCTTCCATCCACTGCCGTCGAGCACGAGATGTGAATGAGCCAGCTCGCATGTCCCTGCCCAGCCTAATCCCCAGACGAGCGCATTACGGAAGCAGAAGAACCACCCAGCTGAGTCCAGTTAACCCTCAGCATCAACCCTGACAAAATGGCTGATGTCTTGGGTCCCTAAGTTTGGGGGTGGTTTGTTAGTTGCCATAGAGAATTGAAATACTCGGATAACAGTTACTCTCACCATCTCTCCAGCCCCACACGGGAAAGGGCTCCTGACCTGCAGGGGGTGGGGTGTTTTGTGTGAGGGAGTTAGGGGCAGACCAGGTACTGGGGAAGGCAAAAGCCACTTCTCCCTGCCCCTTTCTGTCCTCCCTCTTTGTTTCTCACCCAGCCCGGGTGGGAGGAGCCTGGGCTTGGGCTTATCTTAGTCTAAGTGAATGGTTGGTGCCCGGTGTCTCGCCTGCCGGGCCCCTCAGAGCAGGTTGCAGGCCTGTTGGAATTCCAGCAGCATGCCAGCGGGCAGACAGGCAGCTATATAAGTGGGTAATTTCATCAAGGGGAGAGGCAGTCGGCACTCTGCCTAGAATCCTAATGGGTGAGGCCACTCAGAGAACGCACTTAAACCTGGGAGCACAGTGGCCAGGCCCCAGCTAGCACCTAAGCTGTGGTCCTGACCCTGGGATTCAGACCCATTTGGGACTGCAAGTAGAAAAACAGAAAGAAAGAGGATTGGGGATCTACCTACACAAACGTTCAAGAGCCTCCTGGAAAAACTCACCTTAAAAGAAGAAGATGGGGCTTCCCTGGTGGCGCAGTGGTTGGGAGTCCGCCTGCCGATGCAGGGGACGCGGGTTCGTGCCCCGATCCGGGAGGATCCCACATGCCGCGGAGCGGCTGGGCTCGTGAGCCATGGCCGCTGAGCCTGCGCGTCCGGAGCCTGTGCTCCGCAATGGGAGAGGCCGCGGCAGTGAGAGGCCCGCGTACCACAAAAAAAAAAAAAAAAAAAAAAAAAAAAGAAGAAGAAGATGGTAAAATCAGTTTGAGGCCACGGGCCAACTGTGGGGGAGATCTGAGCTCATCAGGGACATCTCCTCTTAGTTCTCAGCACAGCCCCTGGGCCTGGCTCGAGTTCTGGGGCCAGGAGGCTGAACTAAGGGAGAGAGAGAGAGAAATACTCCATTTCTCTACTTTCTTAGGCTTCAAGTAACAGAAGCCCCCGTGAGCTGGTCTGGGTGGAAACTATGTTGGAAAGCCACGGGGTGTCTCCCGGAAGCCAAAGATAGGAATGCAGTTGGGTCCAGAGGACCAAGAATCAGGAGCTCCTCCACTTCTCACTTCCGTTCCTTTCTCATCTCTCTGTACATGACCTTGCTGTGCTTCCGCATACCCAGAGTGTCATAGGGCACCTCCCAGACCCCAGGTTTATGTGCATAGCTCCAGTCACCTGCAGAAACCAACTGGCATTTGACAAACCTCATTCCAAATTCCTGAGCGAGAGATCTGACCGGTTTTACTTGATCAGGTGTCTCCCCTGCCCCAGTCAGCTAGGGTTGGGGGCACAGCATCATTACAAAAGTAGCTTCCAGGGCTTACTTCTTTTAATTTTCTTTTTCTCTATTTATTGAAGTATAGTTGATTCACCACGTTGTGTTAATTTCTGCTGTACAGCAAAGTGATTCAGTTAATATATATATACATTCTTTTAAAAATATATTCTTTTCCATTATGGTTTATCACAGAACATTGAATATAGTCCTCTGTGCTATCGGGGCTTACTTCTTACAGTCAATCACTGACGTCAGGTTCCTGAGAGTCACCAGTGCGTCCATGATTGCTGTGAAATGCCGAGCATTCAGGGTATTGACCACGTGGGTCAACATTTCTGGCTGTGATGGGCAAGACTGGGACTAGGGTGACACAAGCAAGACATCTAGGAAGTAAAATTTAAGGAGGCCTTCACAGTGGGTCTTGTGAAAGTGCATGGTTGGCCCCTGCATGACCCTGAGAGGGAGCACAGCCCTAAATTTTGCACCCTGGCAAGGGAGTCTGCACCCCTTGCTACATGCAGCAGCGATGCCCTGGATATTGGCATCCTCGGAGCAGACAGTGGATGCCCACAGGGTAGTGCCAATGCCCTGGGAGGGTGTAGATGGCACCTCTGTCATGTGTGGGGCTGGCAGTAAAAGGGGCATCATTTCAATGAGTCATAATGTAGCAGAGGCCACACAGTGGTATGACTATACACGAGATACTCCTGGGAGGTCCTGGGGATTTAAGGTGGGGTGTGTGGGGGTGTGGATGTGGAATTCTCCTAGAGTGGGTGGAGGGCAGAGCCAAGAAATGCCAACTTATCACTATTACTGTGAGCTCATTCCTACCTCTCAGGCTGGGGTGGCTTGGAAAACATGTCACATCTCTGTGATTCCCAGTATCACACTTTCCTACGCCCACTATCACCTGCTCATCGCAACAATCCTGGGCATAGACAGGCATCATCACGTCGCATGTGTGTCTGAATGCACCGAGGCTCAAGGTGGCTACGTCACTTACTCAGCAGTTTGCATCACGGACGTCGTAGCTGTTTTAGCCTCCTCTCTGCACACATAGGGAAACCGAGGACTGGAAAGTTGCGGTATGTACTCACCGTCCCACAGTGAGTTAAGTAATGGAAATAAATCCCATTGAATTTAATTTCCAACCATTATCTATCTTGCATAACCCAACTGAAGCCTGACTAGTACACCCTGAATTTCCAAATTGGGGACAAACCCTCCCAACCTGGTGTGTTCACAGTCAGTGCCCAAACCCTTGCAGACTGTTTTGGCATCCACACCCATCTTCTCTGCCGGATTCCCCATGCTTCTCCCACCTCGCCAGGTGTCTCTTTGATTTTAGTGGTTATAGGGCAGCTTGATTAGGGCTTGCCACAGATCCTGCTCAGCTAGCAGATTCCAGCCGTGTTCCTGGTATCCTTCAGGGGCTCCCCTCACCTTGAAGGAAAGCAGGACAGAGGCCAGCCAGGTAGCAGAACAAAGGGCCGACCAAACGTGGGCACCCTCTCCTGGCCTGACAATCTTTGCCCAAGCCCCAGGTTTCCTGCCAGGCAGCCACTGCATTTTTGAATCTTGAGCTTGTATTACTGCTTTTTTAAAAAAATGATAAATTTTAAAGCAATCAAATGTGCGCATTAAACACTTCGTCCTAGCTGCGGTAGCAATGGCTCAGATAACCTTCCAGCGCACTTTTTCCCCCCTATGGTTTGAAGTCCATTATACATGTTCTTTATTTTTTTATTTTTTTTAACATTTTTATTGGAGTATAATTGCTTTACAATGGTGTGTTAGTATCTGCTTTATAACAAAGTGAATCAGTTATACATATACATATGTTCCCATATC
>NC_041216.1:6219180-6228002 GCF_002837175.3 Physeter macrocephalus
CTCCATACTGTTCTCCATAGTGGCTGTATCAATTTACATTATTCCCACCAGCAGTGCAAGAGGGTTCCCTTTTCTCCACACCCTCTCCAGCATTTATTGTTTCTAGAGTTTTTGATGATGGCCAATCTGACCGGTGTGAGATGATATCTCATTGTCGTTTTGATTTGCATTTCTCTAATGATTAATGATGTTGAGCATTCTTTCATGTGTTTGTTGGCGATCTGTATATCTTCTTTGGAGAAATGTCTATTTAGTTCTTCTGCCCATTTTTGGATTGGGTTGTTTGTTTTTTTGTTATTGAGCTGCAAGAGTTGCTTATAAATTTTGGATATTAGTCCTTTGTCAGTTGCTTCGTTTGCAAATATTTTCTCCCATTCTGAGGGTTGTCTTTTGGTCTTGTTTATGGTATCCTTTGCTGTGCAAAAGCTTTTAAGTTTCATTAGGTCCCATTTGTTTTTTTTTGTTTTTATTTGCATTTCTCTAGGAGATGGGTCCAACAGGATCCTGCTGTGATTTATGCCATAGAGTGTTCTGCCTATGTTTTCCTCTAAGAGTTTGATAGTGTCTGGCCTTACATTTAGGTCTTTAACCCATTTTGAGTTTATTCTTGTGTGTGGTGTTAGGGATTGTTCTAATTTCATACTTTTACATGTAGCTGTCCAGTTTTCCCAGCACCACTTATTGAAGAGGCTGTCTTTTCTCCACTGTATATCCTTCCCTCCTTTATCAAAGATAAGGTGACCATATGTGTGTGGGTTTATCTCTGGGCTTTCTATCCTGTTCCATTGATCTATATTTCTGTTTTTGTGCCAGTACCATACTGTCTTGATTACTGTAGCTTTGTAGTATAGTCTGAAGTCAGGGAGCCTGATTCCTCCAGCTCCATTTTTCTTTCTCAAGATTGCTTTGGCTATTCGGGGTCTTTTGTGTTTCCATACAAATTGTGAAATTTTTTGTTCTAGTTCTGTGAAAAATGCCAGTGAAATTAAGAAAACACTCCCACTTACCATTGCAACAAAAAGAATAAAATATCTAGGAATAAACCTACCTAAGGAGACAAAAGCCCTGTATGCAGAAAATTATACGACATTGATGAAAGAAATTAAAGATGATACAAATAGATGGAGAGATATACCATGTTCTTGGATTGGAAGAATCAACATTGTGAAAATGACTCTACTACCCAAAGCAATCTACAGATTCAATGCAATCCCTATCAAACTACCACTGGCATTTTTCCAGTGCACTTTTGAGTCAGCTTTGCCAAGGGAGCTTCTATTATCTCCAAGCTCTACAGAACTTCACCTCTAAAGCACATTTGCAAGGGATATACGGTGTGTTTGAAGGAGATGCAAAGCAATACTTTTCTACATAACCCTCAGGTCAAAGAGGAAATCACAATGGAAATAGAAAAATATTTTGAATTGAACAGGAATGAAAAATTGGAACAAACCGAAACTTGTGGGAAGGCAGTTGAAGAATACTCAGATATTCTTAACTTGGGGAAAGAATTCAGGGACCCTGTGAACTTGGTCGGGAAAAGAATATTTATTTTAAATAACCTGGAGCAGAAATTTAGCATTTCTTTCAATTTAAGAATATAGGCAGCAGATTGCAATTGTATTAGTGGTACTGTGTTTGTAATGCCACCAATAGATGTCACAGATAATGAATCGACACTCTCCATTAATTTAAGGATCCAGGCGATTTATTTTCTCTGCCTTGGTCTCACAATTTGCACTCAGGCTTGCCTAAACACAGGGACACAAATGGCAACAGTTTATGTTTTTTATTGCTCTATGAGCTATGTTGGCATAAGTACTGAAGAAAGATGCCTAGAATTTTGCCAAAGAAGTGGCATGGGCAGGATTTTCAGGTTGCCATGCATGGAAATGTCCACGGGTGTATCTTGCAAAGAGGTCAATTTACTAGACTCACAGCAGTCTGAAAAGGTCTCAGATCCACTATCTATTATTTATGTTAAAAAACCCTTTTTATTTTGAATAGTTAAGATTCACAGGAAGTTGCAAGGACGGTAGAGAGAGGTCTAGTGAACCCTTCATCCAGTTTCCCCCATTGTTTACACCTTATGTAAATATCAAAACCAGGATATTGACATTGATAGAGAGTGTGTATATAGTTCAATGTAATTTTTATCACGTGTAGCTTTGTGTAACCACTACCACAATCAAGATACAGAACTATTCCATCACCACAAAGATCTCCATCATGCTACCCCCTTTTAATCATGCCCTGCTTGTGACCTTCTCTACCCTCTGGCAATCACTGACCTATCCTCCTTCTTTATGATTTTGTAATTGCAATAACATTATATAAATGGAATCTTCCAGTATGAGACTTTTGAGATTGGCTCTTTTCACTTAGATAATGTCCTTGAGAGCCATCCAAGTTGTTGCATGTATCAATAATTTATTCCTTTTTAGCATAATATTTCATGGTATAGACGTACCATTTTGTTTAATCATTCTCTGACTGTAGGACATTTCGGTTGTTTCCAGTTTTTGACTATGAACAACTCTGTACATGTTTTGTGTGGACACATTTTTTTCCCCCTTAGTTTATTCATATTTGAAGTTTAGGAATATTTTTTAATGCATGCTGAGAAAACAGTAATATTCCAAACTTATAAGTTACTATCTGGTAAGGATGTTGGGAAAGGCTTTGACATACAGATAGGTTGTTTGCAATATTTTCTCTGAGTCTGTGGCTTATCTTTTTTTCCTCTTAACATTTTCTTTTTAAGGCAAATTTTATAATCTTGATGAAGTCCAGTTTATTAACTTTTTTTCTTTGATAGATCATGCTTTTGTGTCGTGTCTAAGAACTCTTCACTGACCCCCAGATCCAGAAGATTTTCTCCTATGTTTTCATCTAAAAGTTTTTATAGTTTCATGTTTTAAGTCTATGATACATGTGATTTAATTTTTTATACAAAGTGCTCAGTTTAGATCAAGGTTTATTGTTTTGCCTGTGGATATCCAATTGTTCCAACATCATTTGTTGAAAAGACTATTGTATTCATTTTTTAGCCTGTTAATATGGTGAATTGCATTGATTGATTTTCAAATATTGAACCAATCTTGCATCCCTGGAATAAACTTCACTTGATCGTGGTATACAATTCCTTTTATGTAGTACTTCACATATTTTGTAACTCTTTTCTTTAGTGCATGCACATTTAGGATTACTATATCTTCTTGGTGGATTGACCCTTTTATCATTATATAATGGCTATCTTTGTCTCTCATAATTTGCTTTGCTCTGAGTATACTTTATCTGTTATTGATATAGCCATTTCTACTTTCTTTCGATTAAAGTTTGCATGATATATCTTTTTCCATCCTTTCACTTTTGACCCGCCTATACTGTTATTTTTTGAAGTGAATTTCCTATAGATATCATATAGTTGGATCATATTTTTAACCCATCCTTGCTAATCTCTATCTTTTACTTGGTATATTTAGATAATTTATAGTTAATATAATTATTAATATGTTAGGGCTTAAATCTGCCATTTTATTTATTTATTTTTGTTTTCTGTTCGTTTTCTCTTGTTTTTTTTGTTTCCTTGTTTGCTTTTTCCTGCCCTCCTGTGTGTTACTTGAACATTTTTAAGAATTAATTTTGAATCATCTATGTTATTTTGAGTGTATATCTTTGTATAATTTTTTTAAGTGGTGGCTCTAGGTATCACATTATGTATATATAACTTATCACAGTCCACTGGTGTCAACATTTGTCAGTTTGAGTGATGCGTAGAGAGTGATAATTCTCTTTGTATCCCTCCACTCTCCCCCATATATAATATAATTGTCTTAAAAATTTTCTCTACATTCGGTGATTCGCACTGTAGGACTTTCACTTCATCATCAAATGTAACTTAGAAAATTCAAGAAAAAGAATGTCATATTTTTACTCTTTTCATTGTTCTTTTTTCCCCTGATGTTCCAAGATACATTATTTTATTGTTTCATTTCTGTATTTCCTTATTGTCTAATCTCCAAGTCATTTTTTAAGGGTATATCTGTTGACTACAGATTTTCTTAGTTTTCTTTCATCTGATAATATCTTGATATCTTCTTCATTTCTGAAGGATATTTTTGCTGGATGTAGGTTCCTAGTTTGATATCTCTTTTCTTTCAGCACTATGAAAAATTGTGCCATTTTCTTCTGTCCTCCATGGTTTCTGATGAGCAATCACTGTCATTCAAATTTTTTCCGCCCTATAGATAAGGTTTTTCTTTTCTCTGTTTCAAGATTTTTATTTTTTTTTTAATCTTTAGTTTACAGAAATTTGACTATAATGTATCTTGGTGTGGATCTTTTTGGGTTTTTCCTGTTTGAGGTTGCAGCTTCTTAAATTTGTACGTTTGTGTCTTTTGCCTAATTCAGGAAATTTCAGTCATTGTTTCTTTGAATATTTTTTTTCAGCCCGCCTACTTTTCCCTCTCCTTCTAGGACTCTGATAACATGAAAGTTAGATCTTTTACTAAAGTTCCACAGTACCCTGAGCTTATGTTCCTTTTTTATTTATTTATTTTTGGTCTATTTTTTCTGTTGTTCAGATCTGGTAATTTCTATTGTTTTGCAAGTTCACTGGCTCTTTCCTCTGTTCTCTCAATTCCATTATTGTGCCAATCCACTGAATTTAAAAATTTTAGTTATTGTATTTTTCAGTTCTAAAATTTCCATTTTGTTCTTCTTTATATGTTCTATTTACTTGCTGAGTTTTTTTTTTTTTTACAAAATTTGTTTCAAATGCATTTGTAATTAATTGTTTGTTGAAACATTGTTATGATGATGGCTGCTATAAAATCCTTGTCAGATGATGTAACATCTGTTATCTCAGTGTTGGCATCTGTTGATTATCTTTCTCATTCAAGTTGAAATTTTCCTGGTTCTTGGTATGATAAGTGATTTTTTTAATTGAAACCTGGACATTTTGGGTAGGTTGTTATGAGAGTCTGGATCTTATTTCAATGATCTATTTTAGCTGGCTTCATCTGACGCAGCTCTAGTGGGGGAAAGAGAGTACTATATTGTTACTGTCAGGTGGGGATGAAAGTTCAGGTTCCCCATTCAACATACATTGACATCACAGTGGGGGAAGGACTACTTGTTACCATGGTGTGGGGGTGGGAGTTCCAGCTCCCCACAAGGTCTTTACTGATACCACCTCGGCTGGAAGAGGTAGAAGTGCCTTGTTTCTGCTCCCCATGTGGCCTCCACTAACATGATGTGGTTGGTGGTGGTGGTGATGGTCATGGTGGTGGTAGAGAGGCCTCATTAATTCTGGATGGTGGTGAAAGTTTTGACTCTTCACAAGGTCTCTCTGAAACCAACTCTGCAGGAAGGTGGAGGAGCACCTTGATACAGCTGGGTGGGGGCAGAAGTCCAGGCTGCCCATGTTATCTCCACTGACACAGCATAGAGAAGCCTCATTACCACTTAGTGGGGGTGAAGGTCCCAGTTCTCCACTTGACCTTTTCTGACACCCAGAGGGAGATAGGAGAGGGTTGAACCCCTCATTATCTCCTGATGAGGATGAAAGTCTAGGCTCCCCACTCATCCTTTGCTGGTGGGCATAGGAATGGGGCTAAACTTTTTCTTTGATGTTTGGTTGGAATAGAGCAGCTATTCTCTAGAAGTTTTCTGTCTTGCTAGGTTGATCTTTCTTGATCCTTTGTCTAAAGAGAGCAGACTTTTCTCAAGGTTTCTTTTATCTTCACCCATTGACATTCCCAGGCTGCCAGCTTCTCCAACACCCAGTGGGCTATATGAGGCAAAAAGAAAATCCAGGGAGTTCACCTGAGTCATTCCTTGGGTCCTGAAGTCCCTAGCCAGCTTGTCATCTTCTCTCCACCTTTCAGAGTCTTATGTTTGTTTTGCATATAATGTCCAGGGTTTCAGCTATACTTAGCAGGAGGGATAGGGAAAAGTATGTCTACACCATCTTTCTGGAAGCAGAAGTCCAATCTCACTTACTAAGACAATGACCGAAGAAAGGAAGAAAAAATCAGATCAAGCTTTTTTGCAGATGTTGGGGCATTTTGATTACTTTGCCCTAAAGCTATGTCAGCAACTTGGAGAGCCAGTTTGCCTGAAGTTCAGAGCATCCCCATAATTAATTCCAGGTCTTGGTGTGATTATTAATAGACTACCTCCATAGTTGGACCTTACAGATTTTGATTGAGTAGGTTCAACCTTGAAAAAAGAAACTTGCTCAATAAACTGGTTTTGCGAGTCACTTTATCATGAAGGGGGAAAAGCAAATTCATCCAACTCATTGATGTTTTCACACTAGGTTTTTTTTTTTTTTTTGGCTGCATTGGGTCTTCTTTGCTGTGTGCAGGCTTTCTCTAGTTGCGTTGAGTGGGGGCTACTCTTTGTTGCAGTGCGTGGGTTTCTCATTGCAGTGGCTTCTCTTGTTGCCATGGGCTCCAGGCGTGTGGTCTTCAGTAGTTGTAGCATGTGGACTCAGTAGTTACGGCACGCGGGCCCTAGAGCATGCAGGCTTCAGTAGTTGTGCTGCGTGGGCTCAGTAGTTGCGGCATGCACACACTAGGTTTTGATGTCTCAGAAACACTGACCATCAGCTCTCCTTGCAAAACTGGCGTATGTTAGTAAGTTAGGACAAACTTTTCAAGGCGCTCTCCACAAGATAAGTATTCAAACCACTCCTTATTACAAAATTTACCCAATTTGCTTCCCCACTGAGAATACTAAGGGAATCAAGAGGCAGACCCTTTGAGGGGAAACATTACCATAATTGAGGCAATGGTTCTGCCTCATTTAGGATGTGTCTGAACTCGCTCCTGCCACTTCTGCAATTGTGCAGAATTTTACCTCCATCTGTTCAATTTCTCCAGCCGATACCGTGGTTTGCTCAGAAGCTCATATTATCTTGTTAAAATTTTCTTAACCAGTTATTTCACGTCAGGAAATTTGCATTGAACATCTTATAGGCATCATCGTTATAAACATTGTAAACAAAGACTAATAAAATGCCCTAAACATCAACATCTGTTCAGTCACATGACTGTAAGTTAAAGAACCCACTTCACCTTGGTCCCCTGACTGGCTGCTCAAACATGCCTTTTTGAACACATTAAAATGCATTATTTGGGACTTCCCTGGTGGTGCAGTGGTTAAGACTCTGCACTCCCAATGCAGCAGGCCTGGGTTCCATCCCTGGTCAGGGAACTAGATCCCACATGCATGCCGCAACTAAGAGTTCACATGCCACAACTAAGGAGCTGGCAAGCCGCAACTAATGAGCCCACCTGCCGCAACTAAGAACCTGTGCAACCAAATAAATAAATAAATAAAATATTAAAAAAAATAAAATGTATTATTTTACAGTTCAGTCTATAAGGATATTTTTTCTAGCTTGGCTGCCTCTTTTGACACAAAACCTTCAGTCATATCTACAGTCCCTCATCTTCTCTCCCCCTCCCCAATTATGTGGGCTTTTCCTTTCAGGGTGATCTTAACAAAAATGTGATATACAGGGCTTCCCTGGTGGCGCAGTGGTTGAGAGTCCACCTGCCGATGCAGGGGACATGGGTTCGTGCCCCGGTCCGGGAAGATCCCACATGCCACGGAGCGGCTGGGCCCGTGAGCCATGGCCGCTGAGGCTGCGCGTCCGGGGCCTGTGCCCCGCACCGGGAGAGGTCACAGCAGTGAGAGGCCCGCGTACCACAAAAAAAAAAAAAAAAAAAAAAAAAAGTGATATACATAACATAAAATTTACCATTTTAGCCTTCTTTTAAGTGTACATTTCATGGCATTAAGTACATTCACATTGTTGTGCAACCATCATCATCCTCCATCTCCAGAAATTTTTCATCTTCCCTAACTGAAAATCTATACCCAATTAAACAATAAATCTCAATCCCTCTGTCCTCCCAGCCCCTAATAACCACCATTCTACTTTCTGTGTCTATGAATTTGACTACTCCAGGTACCTCATATGAGTGAAATCATGCCTTATTTGTCCTTTTGAAACTGGCTTATTTCACTTAGCATGTCTTCAGGGTTCATCCATGTTATAGCATGTGAAAAGATTTCCTTCTTTTTTACTGAGCTCCTTTTTAAGTCTGAATAACATTCCATCATATGTATATACCACATTGTGTTTATCCATTCATCCATCAGTTGACACTTGGGTTTCTTCCACCTTTGTCTATTGTGAATAATGCTGTTATAGACCAGGATGTACAACTATCTCTTCGAGACTTTGTTTTGAATTCTTTTGTTTATGTACTCAGAAGTGGAATTGCTGGATCAAAGTATGGAATGCTTCATGAATTTGTGTGTCATCTTGCACAGGAGCCATGCTAATTTTCTCTGTATTGTTCCAATTTCAGCATATGTGCTGCCAGAGCAAGCACCCAAGGTGATTTTTAAACTGACCTTGAAGGAGGCTTTAGACACTTTTTAAATTTGCTTGATTGATTGTGCTTTTTCACCAGAGGGTCCCTTTTCTCTTTTTACAAGTTGCAAAAAAAATCTGTCAATTATTGTTTAAAATGTACCTGTGTGAATTTATTATTATTTTAAAATAGTAACTTTGTCATTTCATAAAAGTAATATACCCTCATTTAAAAGTTGAAGCACTACAGAAAAGTTTTTTTTTTAAAAAGAGCAACTAATCATCCCAAATCCTACTAGCCAGAAATAAGTAGTGTTGGGCTTCCCTGGTGGCGCAGTGGTTGCGCGTCCGCCTGCCGATGCAGGGGAACCGGGTTCGCGCCCCGGTCTGGGAGGATCCCACATGCCGCGGAGCGGCTGGGCCCGTG
>NC_041216.1:6228245-6241378 GCF_002837175.3 Physeter macrocephalus
CTGAGCCTGCGCGTCCGGAGCCTGTGCTCCGCAACGGGAGAGGCCGCAACAGTGAGAGGCCCGCGTACCACCAAAAAAAAAAAAAAAAAGAAATAAGTAGTGTTAATACTTTAGGTACTATTCCAACTATCTCTCTCTGCATATGAGAGACAGAAAAAATGGGTTGATAGAAATAATTTTATAGAAATGGGATTATATTGTACATATTATTATAAAATAAAAAATTAAAATTAATTTTATTTTAATTCAACAGAAAAAAAACTGAAGGGAAACTGAAGACATGCTAAGCTTCAGATAAATATTTCCTTACTCTGAGATATACAAGTTCCTAAAGTGCCTTTTAGATTAAGAAATATATGGAAATCTTTAAAAGATGGGAGCCATTATGTAGATCTTACTTACATAATCCTGTTTTTAAAATTTTGTGGACAGACGTCTTATCACATTTTAGATAAGGTAATTAGCACCTCACACTGTCTCTCAACCTCTTCCCTCACCCCTTGATTTTAATTGTTTTACTATTTTTTCTTTGTCCAGATTTATAAAGTAGATATTATGGACCATTTACATTATTGTTCAATATTTATATGAATTTGGTGCTCACCATGGGGCTTTTTCAAAGTTGCCATCTCCATACTCTGTATTTTGATTCCTTCTTGTGTTCTTGAATTTCAACAGAGTATTTTTTTCAGGAAGGATTCAGAGGTACTATACTCACTGAGTTTTCTCATGTTAGAGAATGTCAGCTGATTGCCTTTATAGTTGAATGATAATTTGCCTGGGTATAATATTCTTATGCTTACATTCTTTCCCTCAGATTTTTCTTTTTTAGCTACCTCTCCATTTTATTTGGCATTGAAGTTGCTATGAGCAGTTGGAGGTGACTTGTTTTATCTCTCTGAATGCCTGAAGAGTTATTTATTCACCTTTGAAGTTCAATAATTTAACTAGATTGTGTCTCTGTTTGTATATTCTGTAACAGTTTTCCCCCTAGTATATGATATGCATTTTCAATCTGAAAATTTGGTTCTTTTATTTCAGGGATTTTTTTCTGTATTATATCTCTGAGTTAGCTCTATCTTACCTGTGTTGTGTTCTTTATGTCATGGACAAAATCGTTCTTCTTTTGATGCATTTTTGCTCTAAACTTTTTGTTTTTCTTCTCTTATTGTCCTGGGATGATTTTTTTCTTCATGTTATTAGTTAAAATTTAAGCTCCATTCCTTCTTCTTTCTAATTTATTTGTTATATTTCATATATTGTTGTTTTGGTTCTTGATTTTTCCCCCCAGCTTCTCATTTTCCCTTTTCATCCAAATCTGCTATTTCGTCTCATCTTTGAGCTCTTATTTTATTGATTCTTACTCTAATTAAGATCTGTAACACTCACCACTGATGAGAAATATGCTTTTATTTTTTTGTTATACTTTTTCCATGTTGAAGTCTTTGTCTGACTTTTGCTTACTTTGTCAGGATATTTAATATTTTACCACCATTTTTGTCTTTTCCTCTACCTTCCTCTTTTCTGCCTCCTCCCTCAGTTCCTCCTCTCTTTCCTAATCCTTCCTTTTGTAGCATGTTTGACTGGTGACTGTGCCATGTATTGATGGGCTCTGGCTTAATGTGGGCCACTACAGACCTTCTGTTTTCTCTAACTCAGTGAGGATTAGTTGAAATAGTTATAGATTTAGGGAATTCTCTGGTGGTCCAGTGGTTAGGACTTGGCACTTTCACTGCTGAGGGCCCTGGTTCAATACCTGTTTGGGGAACTAAGATCCCACAAGCCATGCAGCGTGGCAAAAAAAAAAAAAAGCTTTGGGGAAGGAGAGGGATGGACTGGGAGTTTGGGGTAGGTAGATGCAAACTATAACATTTAGAATGGATAAACAACAAAGTCCTACTGTATAGCACAGGAAACTATATCCAATCTCCTGGGATAAACCATAATGGAAAAGAATGTATATATGTGTACAACTGAGTCACTTTGCTGTACAGCAGAGATTGGCATAGCATTGTAAATCAACTATACTACAATAAAAATAAATAAATAAATAAATAAAAATAAACAATAGATTCTTAGGAAATTGCAAAAATAACATATAGAGATCCCCTGTACCCCTCATCCAGGTTCTTTCAAAGACATGGTCATATGTAACTATATACAGTTCAATATCAAGACCAGAAAACCATTGTAACAAAACCATTGTTACAATCCACAAACCTTATTGAGAGTTTAGCAGGTTTACATGGCCTCACTTATGGGTGTATATTTAGTTCTATGCAATTTTATCACATGTATTATTCATATAACCACAACTGCAATCCTGATACAGAACTGTTCCATCATCACAAAGATCCTCTGTGCTCTCCCTTTCTTGTCCTATCCACTGTCCTGCCTACACCTCTCCCCCTCCCCAGCCCCTAGCAGCCACTAATCTGTCCTCCTCTGTAATTTTGTGATTTGAGAATTTTGTATAAATGGAATCATACAGTATGTGACCTTTTGTGACTGGCTTTTCTTCTCACTCAGCATAATGCTCTCAAGATCCATCCAGGTTGTTGTGTGTGTTGACAGTCCCTTTCTTGTGGATTGCTGAGTAGTATTCCATGGTGTAGATGTTTGTTTAACCATTAGCCGATTGTAGGACATTTTGGTGGTGTCCAGTCTTTGGCTTTTACAAAAAACCTGCTGTGAACAATCAAGTACAGGTTTTTATGTGGACGTAAGTCTCATTTCTCTGAGATAAATGCCTAGGAGTGTGATTGCTGGGTCAAACGGTAAGTGTATGTTTAGTGTTTAAGAGGCTGCCAAACTATTTTCCAGGATGGCTGTGACATTTTATATTCCCACTAGCAATGTATGAGAAATCCTCATCAGCATTTGGTGTTTGGTATTGTCACTAATTTTAAATTTAGCTTTCTTAATAGGTTGTGCATTGGATTTAAAATGTCACTTCAAGAGTGATGGTTTCACACAGCTATTGCTCCAGGTTTTCCTGAAACAGAGATGCTAAACTTTAGGCTCAGTTGCAGTTCACAACAATGAAACTCAAGTTTAAAATAGCTTTAAGCCATCCTGCACTTTCCCCCCAATTGCTACTACATTGTGGTAACATCTTGATAATCCTCAAATCTTCGTGGGGAACTTCAGCGGTTAGAACAAAGTTACCACAACCCTTGATGCTTTGGAGTTCTGAATTTTCCTCATTATCTGGCTGGAATATTTCACTAATTTCAAACTAATGCTCCAGCTTTCCTGTTTTGATCCATGATCCCATTTGAAGATATAACTTTTAAATCATTGTGTTATGAAATGATATAAGAAGAATGAAACCAAAACCATATGATCCAGAATTTGGGGGTTCCCTGGGAATTCATTGCAGCAGGATATTGAAATAAGCATATTCCCACATCTTGAAAATAAAATATTTAACAGAGTATATTTTTGTTAGGAAGTTAAATGATCTGTATAATTAACTTTTATGTGTTAATGGTTAAAAAGAAAAGATGACAAATTTACTTTAAAACATCTAGGTATGCATTTTTATGTGACCTTTGAGCAGATTCCACCCTATAGTTTTCCTTTCTCTGGTATCCTGGGCTAGCCACGTGGGCCAGTGATGTCAGTGTTAACTGTGCTTTCTATGGTCTTTGCCCTTTCCCTGATCACTTAGCAATATCTAACCCTAATATTATTTTTAACTATATTGTTTTTTTTTTTGATGTGGACCATTTTTAAAGTCTTTATTGAATTTGTTACAATATTGCTTCTGTTTTATGTTTTTTGGCTGTGAGGCATGTGGGATCCCAGCTCCTCAACCAGGGATTGAACCCACACCCCCTGCATTGGAAAGCGAAGTCTTAACCACTGGACCGCCAGGGAAGTCCCTAACTATATTGTTAATACAACTGGGCTCCTGGAAAAACAAAAAGTACTTATTTTCTAGTCACTATCTACATAACACAAAAGACCTCAATATCCAGTGTGTGCAGAGTGGGATGTGAATGAGAAGTGAGCTGACCCATCCTATGGAATTCTGGATGGCCCAGGATGAAGAGGCACTGGTTACTGAGCAGGCTAGGGGTGAGGGGTGGAATTACAAACTGGAGGATTTGTTGAGGATTCAATGTGGAATAAATCATTGAATCCTCTCCCCAAGCCCTATTTCCCACTTCTGTGTACATAATGCCAGTACACAGAAGTCTCCAAAGACTATTTGGAGAAATTAAACCCAAGAAATTTGTAACTGAGGTTCAGCAAAATTAACTGAAGGTCTACAGGTGAAATAATTCTACCATCAGCCTTACCTCTCTCTGCTTAGTGTGCAGGCCAGCTTAATCCCCAAAAAGGTAGGAAAGAAGAAGGATTTTCTCTGGAGAAACTGAATTGCCCTGGAGAAAAGACCTCCATGCACTGATTTGGGGAATCCACCCATGCAATGGCTAGGTTCCTTCCTCATCACCCTAATATAAGCCTGCCGTGCATGAATCTTGCCAGGTCTCTGAATTTTCAGTCAGTTTTTAAACACAGACAGACAATCAAATGTCACCAGACAAATGAGGAAAGCCTTCATCCTGAAAGAGAGAAACCAAAGTAAAAAAACAAAACTGAATAAAGCAATCTGGGAGAAACAGAGGTAATACAGCAAACAGAAAAAAACTTCCAAAACTGCCACCAACCCAGTTCTAATAAATATTCTCAGAGAGCAATGAGTAGGTATTGCATCTCTAAAACAAGGACAAGATACTATAAAGATCTCATTGAAATAAAATGATAGTTCAAATAAAAATGGGTGGAAGACCAAGTCAAGGAAATAAGACAAAAAGCAGAACAAAAAGATAAAGGTTTGGAAAATATGAGGATGGTGAGAAGAAACATAAAGAATAAACCCTAAAAATCCTACCTCTGACTAAGAAGTTTCCAGGAAGAAAGAAGAGAAGAAACAGGGAAGGAAACAGAGGAAAAGCTGTATGAAAAAAAATTCCCAAATGAAGGATGCCAGCCTCCTGATTAAAAAGGCCCACCTCCTAAAGAGGACACATCAGAATGAGAGAAGGGAGACCCAAATTAAGGCACATCATAGAGAGGTTTTAGAACCTGGGATTAGGAGATTCCCTAAAAACTTCCAAATATAAAACAATACAAAAGAATTCATATGCAAAGGACTAGGATCAAAATGACATCAGACTTCTCAGTAGCAACGTTGGGTACCAGAAAGCAGCTGAACAATAGCATCAAAAACTTTATGGAATATACTTTTCAACCAGGAGTTTTATACCTTGCCAGGCTATCAGTCTAGTGTGAGGGCAGAATTAAGACATCTTCACCTATACACAGACAACTTGCCTGCTTAAAACTCTTTCATAGAAAACATTGAGAAAATGTCCCAGCAAATCCTGAGTAATCCAAAAGAGGAGATGTCATGGCATCCAGGAAATAAGGGATTCAATTCAGGAAAGCACTGAAGAGAAAGAAGGTACAGGCTGACAGCAGAGAGGACCACCAGCTGGGTGTGGAGGAGGAGGTTGGAGATGAGTATGTGGAAAGAATTAAGAATACGCACATGGAAAATTTTGCAAGTGAAAGTACTAATTTTTAAAAACTACCCAAAAGCCTGTACAGGAACGGATATGTAATTGTACACTGCTCAGCTCTGCAGTGAAACCACAAATAATTTGCTGTGTGATCATAGTGTTGCAAACCCTTACATTGGTGAGAAGTCTTTCCTCTGCAAGTAAATGAAAATTCAAAGTGGCTTAAGCCATAAAGGGAATTTCAGTATTTTGCTCACATGATTGGCAACTTAGAAGGTAGTTTAGGCTTCAGATGAGGCTTGATCCAGGAGTTCTCTAAAATCTTTAATTTCCATCATTCCCCTTGGCAATATCTATTCAAAGTAATACCGGCTTTCCCCATGGGTGCAAGGTAGCTTCCAGTACCTTCTAGGGGTTTCTAGGGTTCAGTCCATCAAGGAGAGAATACTTCCCTAGGGGCTTCTGCAGAAAAATAAGGAAATTCTATCCCAGTTTCCTCCAGAAAGCATCTCATTGGTCAATATTGGGTTATAAGCCTTCTCTTGATCAATCACTGTAGCTTGGGGGATGGGGTTTAGCCAATCAGGGCCCAACCCTGTAGCCAGAGATCATGTCAGTTTCCAAGGAAAGTGGTGACTGTGTAGGGGAACAGTGGGTACCCAAATGGAAATCAAGGTACAGTTAAAAGAGGAAAGAGAATGGAGGTTAGGTTGCCAACAAACAGCAAATGTCTATTTTACAACACCAATTATTTAACTAAAAATTGTGAAATAGCTGGAGGGGACCATACAGATTGGTGGAATAAAGGGGCCAAACCGACATCCATCATAATTCAAAATCAGTAGAGAATGTGTGAAATTTATGGATCAATAGATAACAGTTTAAACATATTATTTAGACACGTGGAGGGAGCTAGTAGAAAAAACAACTGTGAGAGTTATAAAGAGTTATAAGTCACTACATCTGGGCAGCTAGTCTGGGGATGGGGTGGAATAGGGCAGGGCATTACGATTTTTCATGAGAAGCTTTTTGTATGATTTGATTTTAAAACTATGTTCAAATGCATTACTTTTTTTTTTTTTTTTTTTTGCGGTACGTGGGCCTTTCTCTGCTGTGGCCTCTCCCGTTGCGGAGCGCAGGCTCCAGACGTGCAGGCTCAGGGGCCATGGCTCACGGGCCCAGCCGCTCTGCGGCATGTGGGATCTTCCCGGACTGGGACACGAACCCGCACGCCCTCTATCGGCAGGCGGACTCTCAACCACTGCACCAACAGGGAAGCCCTCAAATGCATTACTTTGATTAAACATTTAAAAAATCTCCAAGCTGTCATGAAAAAAACATAAAATTATATGAAATGGAAAAGCAGGAGGTTGCCGACTTTGCCTTGTGAAAAAGACATGTAAAAGTGCAAAAATTCAAAATGGCACCCCCAGCCATTTTTTACTTAAATCCACATGCCATGGATGTGTGCAGTGTTCTGTGATTTCCTGCACCTCTAGCACACTGCTACATATCCCCGGGGAAGGAAAGAATATGCCCTAGTTTGAGAAGTATAGATTAAGACACATCAGGACAAAGAATCTGAAAGGTTTTAAAAAGGAAAAACTCATACTTTACCCTAGAGGAACACCAAGGCCAGGTCCCCTGTGAGCATAACACAATACAACACAAAGAAGAGGCTAAAAAGATGCTGGCTTTGGGGTGCTGTCAAGAGCTCTGCCCTGGCACTCTTCTTTCAATGTGGGCCAAACTCTGTTACATTGTCCTACATTTTGTCACAGACAGTTTCACTTCTTGTGTTGTTTCTCCTTAGACCATACATGCTGCTCCAGCAACGCTCAAAGGCCTTTTCTTTAGTTTGTGTCACCAGCCTGATCGAAATCTGTTCATTCCTCCTGGGACCCTGGACCCAGCAGGGTAGCATCATGTAAAGAGCCATATCTGGAGCACAGGGGCACACATACAGAATGTCCCCCTTGGGAAGACTTAGGTGTGAAAGGACAGACCACAAAGACAGAGAGTAGTTTAGGCACTACAGTCCTTCCCGGCTGCTGTGTTCGATAACCTCCAAATTATAAAGGCAAACCCCATTATTGATGACAAAGAGTGACCAGATAGGGTTCAGTTTTAAAAACGAGTGAATTTCTGTTTCAACAAGGGGAGACTCGTATATAACTTTGAGGGCAAATTACGTCCAAATTTAAGACAAATCCTTTCATGGGACTTTTGGTTTCACAGCTATAAGGCAAAACATTCTTTGCTGAAATGGCATCTTGGGAGCAGTGAAGAATTCAGCTGCTCTTCACAATGGTGTTAAGGCTATGTCTTCACTTTGGGTTGAGTTAGCATGTCTGCAGATCATGGGAAGCAGACACCGAAAGTCTTCCTCCCCCGACCCACACCCACCTCGGCCCCCTCTTGCTGGACCCCCGAGGAGACTGGGATGGGGGTGAGGATCTTAACTAATGTAGGAAAGATAGAGACAAACAATTCTGTTGTGGAAAGGGAGCCGGTGGTTCCAGCGATGCAGCCCAATGGAGCCCAAGGGGGGAGATAGCCCTCTGCACTGTAATTCCCTTTTGCTCCCCCTAAGGCTTCAGTAAAATTTTGTTAAATGGTACCATCTGGTTTACAATCTGGTTTCCGTGCTTGGGGGGAATTTGGGATGGGACTTTTAAGAGAGCAGAAATAATCCAGAGAAATGAACACAGGAATGAAAGAACAAGTTGACCAGAAGTCAGACAGCTGCTTAATGTTCTAGCAACAACCAGGGTTGCTTTGAGGGGACATGGGACCTGGGACATGGAAGTATTGCTCAGGGGTTTTCAGAGATCGTTGGGGAGAGAACCTGAGAAAGTGTGAGTCTTTCTTACAGTTAAGCCGTTTGGGGACTCAGACTATCGCTACCTAGATTTTAAGGGGAAGGATGATTTTTGGAAGGCTGTAGAACTTGGGAGCATGGAGGGCTTATTTTTAAGACCTTGAGTATAGTGGTGGGACAAACTAATGTCTTAACCGTTTGTTTCTCTAGTTCAGTATTTTCCCAAATTCTTAATGGAGAGCCATATAGCCAATGAAGTATATCAAAGACCAAAACCCACACAAATGCAAGTACAGCATTTCAATGCAGCAGGTTATCTGTACTGTACCCAATACTGCAACTGGACATACTCACTGAGCCAGTTCAAACTGGACAATTCCCACGAGCTCAAGCCTCATTCCCAACATTTCAGCTGAAATCCCTGACCTGCTTAAGTTTGAACTCATTCATATTACATTCACTAACTTCCACCACCAAATTATTACAGCAATTCTCACTGACTCCTGGGAAAACCTTGGAGTCCTTTTTTAAGGGGGTGGGGGGAAGAGAAGCAGAAAACCACAGAGAATTGGAGAAAAGCAACCAACCTTTCCTTCTTTCTAAATAAATATCATTTCAGTTAGAATATCAGATTCTTTGCATGAGCCAGATGTTTAATGCCCCCATTGGAATTTTGCATTTTGTGTGGACGGCACACCCCTCCCACCGCATGGCAGGTAAGATATTTAGTTACTGGTAAAAATTCAAAACCCACAGAAAAAACCAAACTCACACAAAAGTTTTGATTCACATTGCCGTTGTGAAATAAGAAAACCCTGAGCTAAGGATTGCATCCAATTAGAATTACGTTAATGGAACCCCAAATTTGTCTCTCCGATTTCATTGATTGAATCCCCAAGTTTTCACCCATCATTTTGCTAATACACAGAAGGCTGGCCCCAGAGAGGGCTGAGTTTTCAGGGAAGTGGCCCCAGCCACCTGGAACCCTCACAGCAGGGAGTCCCTCCCTGGTGGCTTCTGAGTAGCTGCTCTGAGCACCAGGAGGAGAGGGGTTCCATGGGGGGTTGGGGAAACCCTTAGCAGGTGGTGTTTCTTCTTTCCCTCTCTTGTTTAGAGCAGAGATTCCCTCGGGGTTACCGGCTCTCAGCAGCTGAGCTTTGGAACTTGATCTCCTCTTTTCTCTCTGGCCCTCTAGTCCACAAAGTCCCGGCTCCCTTGTGGCTAAAAAATTTATAAGAGCCTAGTCCAGGCGTTCAGTGGGAGGTGGGAACTTACAGCATTCCAGCACTGCCTTTGGTATCAGAGAGCCTGGCTGAACTGTTTATCCTCTGTATGACCTTATGCGAATGATTTCAACTTGGACCTGAAATGCGGGGGTAACACAGTCCTAGCTCACGGGTAATGATTAATGAGGTGATGTGTGTGTAGCACTTGTCACACTGCCTGGCACAATGGTGGGCCTCCAATAAATTACAGTTATTAATATCACTTCCTGCTGGGAAGTAAGGAAACGGGAAATCATTTAGCTGAGTCTAAAATATAAAATCAGTACTTTCATATAAAAGTTAATTAATGATAGCAATTGTTAGGCCAAGGCCCTGTTGGCTCTCATTTTTGGCTTGTCCTATAGCAGAAACAGAAAAAAAAAAAAAAACAAGACTGAATTGTGTAAGAACGTATTAACTCCCAGTTAATCAATACATAACTAAGGTATTCTTTGAAGCAGGCCTGAAAGGCAAAGTAGACATTTGTCTGACAGACAAGGGGCCAGTCAGGATGGCAATTATGTAGCTGATATCCTGTACTCCCCTCCACTTCCTGCCCTTGCTGCATATACCCTGCCTAGGGCAGACATCTTTAATCAATCATAGCATCTTATCTTGCTAAACCTGGATTCTGCCTTATGATAGTTTTCCTTCTTTCGTTTTTCTGTAGTAAAGTATTTTAAAGCAAATCTTGAATATTGCATCATTATAATCCTGCAGGATACATTTCTTAAAAAAATGGATGTTTTCTTACATAACAACAAGGCATTATCTCACCTAACAAAATTAACAACAAAAAAGATCCTTTGTATTGTCTAATACCAAGTTCATAATAAAATTTCCCTGATTGTCTCGAAATATTTAGGATTATGTTTAACGCAGCTGTGGACCAATAGTCAGAGTTTTTAAAGCATGAGTCAGAAGCATCTGCAGGCTGCCCTTTGAGGAATGGAAAGGAGGGGTTTCTCCTACGCTGGTTGGCTTTGCACTTTCAAAGGCTTCTTCCTGGGGTGGGAGCATCTATGGTCAATCTTCCTCTCTGAGGATTGCTAGTTCCTTGAATCCTTTGTTCTGCCAGGAAGCAAGGAGGCCTTCTTATAAATAGGACTCTGGAACTCTGGGGTCCCTAGGTTTTCCAGGGATGACCCTAGCTGATCAGGCCCTGCTGTGAGTGGTGCTACTAGTAGGGGATTGTGGGGGTCCTCAGCTCCCAGGAAGTTGCTGATCCTACCCTGGAGGGCTGGTCATGGGAGTTAGATCTCCCGCTGCTCAGGCTGTCTCAAGTTATCTATCTGTCCACTTTGCACCCCAGGGAGCAGGTGTCCTGTGTGCTTTGGAATCAACTGCCGGTGTGCCAGCAGGGACTGGCATGGATTTTCCATTTCCTGTGCACGTCTGCGAGGAGATTGGAGACTCCATTTCAGGATGCCTGGGCCTGCACAAAGGCAGTGACAATGGCTATTGTCTGGGAAAGGGCCTACTGTGGAGATGGGGTAGGGAGGCAGCAAATTAGGGACTGTCGATTCCTTTCCTGGGGAGCTGAGACTGTGCTCTGGCAGACAAAGGTCTGATTTAGTGCAGGACACACTGAAGTCAGAGAGAACGTCCTGGGAGGAGCCATAGAGGATCTCCACTGAGACCCTTGGTCCTCAGGGTCTTGCTGAGGTCAGGGGCTCAGGTGACAGGACAGGAATAGGAGCAGGGCAGCCTAGTCAGGGGTTGCAGGGGTTCCTGGGAAACTTCGGGATGGAAAAAGAGATCTGAGGGTTTGTACGTTGACTTCCCATTCTTCATGACACTGCCTTAGCCCTTCTAGGGGGAGTAGGACATAGATTTTTCCTGTTTCTCTCTCTTTTTTGTTTCTTTCCCTCCCTTCCTCTCTCCCTCCTCTCTCATTCCCTTTCTTTTATGTCCTCATTCATTCATTTATTCACTCATTTATCCAATGTCAACTGTCAAGGGCCTTCCTATATGTCAGCCACTGTGCCCAGGGCTTAGGATAAGATGGTGGAAAAGACAGACATGGTCCCTGCCCTCATGGGATTTACAGGTTAGGGGAGAGATGGACACCAACCGAGATAACACATAGATAAACTCAGTGGTTACAAGTTGTAGTAAGGATTATGAGGAAAATAAAAGGGCTGAGATAGGACATTACACTATATTCTACCTACTAGTGGTGTCTGTTAAGCTCTGACCAGCTCCCTGCCCTTGTCCCTTGCTTCCCTCACAGGTATGATTTCTTACCTTCCTCTGTGACCATTGGCTCTGTGTTGAGCCAGCTGCCAGGGCTCCTACCTGGTTGCAGGCAGGAGGGATTTCAGAGTTCTGGGACAACCCTCTGGGACTCTGACTGCAGGTAATGTCTTGACCTTGAGCCCCAGACCTATTTCTGTGCCAGAGAACTTGTCTTTTAAAAAAAATGTCTAGGTTTTTATGGAGATATAATTTACATACAGTGAAACACACAGATCTTTAGTTCTGTCCATTTTTGCTTCATGTGTTCATAAGCTCTGTTATTAGATGCATACATATTTGGGATTGTTCTGTCTTCTTGATTATTTGACTCTTTTGATCATATGAAAATTTCCTCCTTTCCTCTAGTGGTATTCCTTGTCTTGAATCTACTTCAACTGATATTAATATACCCTTTCTTTTAATTAGTGCATCTTTTCACTTTTAACCTCTCTGTGTTTATATTATTATTTATTTTTATTTAGGAATTTTTTTCCAGATTCATCAAATTTTAATATTTTGCAGAATCTGCCTTACCTTTCTCTAGCTATATTCTTTTTTTTTCTGGACCATTTGAGAGTAGATTACATACATTAGGTTCTTTACCCCTTTAATGTTTCAGTATGCATTTCATAAGGACAAGAACATCCTCTTACGTCACCCAAAAAGTTAACAATTTTAGAATATTTAACACTAATACAATATTTTAATCTAATCTACAGTCATTACTACAATTGCCCCAAATCTTTTTAAAAAAATTTTTATTGGAGTATAGTTGGTTTACAATGTTGTGTTACTTTCTGCTCTACAGCAAAGTGCATCAGTTATACATATACATATATCAACTCTTTTTTAGATTCTTTTCCCATATAGGTCATTATAGAGAACCGAGTAGAGTTCCCTGTGCAATACAGTAGGTGCTTATTAGTTATCTATTTTATATGCAGTTGTGTGTATATGTCCATCCAAATCTCCCAGTTTATCCGTCCCCTCTCTGTGTTTTTTTTTTTTTTTTTTTTTTTTTTGGTGGTATGCGGGCCTTCCTCTGTTGTGGCCTCTCCCGTTGCGGAGCACAGGCTCCGGACGCGCAGGCTTCTCTGTGTTTTTATACTTAAAGTGTGTGTCTTATTATAAAAGGATATAATTGGGTCTTGCTTTTTTATTGTCAGATAATTTTTGCCTTTTTTTTTTTTTTTTTTTTTTTTTTTTTGCAGTACGCGGGCCTCTCACTGTTGTGGGCTCTCCCGTTGCGGGGCACAGGCTCCGGACCGGGGCCCG
>NC_041216.1:6241489-6256412 GCF_002837175.3 Physeter macrocephalus
GTACGCGGGCCTCTCACTGTTGTGGGCTCTCCCGTTGCGGAGCACAGGCTCCGGACCGGGGCACGAACCCGTGTCACCTGCATCGGCAGGTGGACTCTCAACCACTGCGCCACCAGGGAAGCCCAATTTTTGCCTTTTAATTGACAGGTTTAGTCCATTTACATTCAATATAGTTATTGGTTTGGTTGGATTGAAAGTACCATTTTGCCATTAGATATCTGTTTTTCCACTTTGTTATTTTAAAATTTTCTTCCCTCCTTTCCTTTTTCTTTTGGGTTCTTGAGAATTTTTAGTATTCTATTTTTATCTCATCTAGTTTTTTAAAAAAATCTACATCTCTTGTTAAATGATTGTTCTAGCTCTCTCTTTCTGGACCTGGCTAAGGAGGAGGAGCCATCATGGGAGTTGACATCCAGCACAGCAAGGACCGAAAGTTTCCACGCAAGGAGCCCAAGAGCCAGGACATCTACCTAAGGCTGTTGGTCAAGCTGTACAGGTTTCTGGCCAGACGAACAAACTTCACCTTCAATCAAGTTGTACTGAAGAGGTTGGTCATGGGTCACACCAACTGGCCACCTCTGTCCCTTTCCCGGATGATTTGGAAGATGAAGCTTCCTGGCCGGGAAGGCAAAAGAGCTGTGGTTGTGGGGACTATAACGGATGATGTGCATGTCCAGGAGGTGCCCAGACTGAAGGTGTGTGCTCTTCGAGTGAGCAGCTGCGCCCGGAGCTGCATCCTCAAGGCCGGGGGCAAGATCCTCATCTTCGACAAGTTGGCCCTGGACTCCCCCAAGGGCTCCGGCCCTTGCAAGGGCTGAAAGGTGTACAGGCATTTCGGCAAGGCCCCAGGAACTCCGCATGGCCACACCAAACCCTATATACGCTCCAAGGGCCGGAAGTTTGAGCGTGCCAGAGGCCGATGGGCTAGCCGTGGCTACAAAAAGTAACCCCAGAGCCTACCGTGTTATTAAAAAGATTTTGGAAGCTAAAAAAAAAAAAAGATTGTTCTAGGAATTGCAATATGCATTCTTAAATTATCAGAGTCTACCTTGAATTAATATTATTCCCCTTCACATACAATGTAAGAATCTTACAACAGTAGATTTTAATTTTCCCCTTTTGTTCTAATTTTGACATTTATTTTTATTTTTACATATGTTAACTCCCACAATGTAGTATCATTTTTGCTCTAAGCAGTAGTTTTTCTTTTAAAGAAATTAAGAAAAGTCTTTAACACTGACTCATATTTATTACTATTTCTGGCGTACTTTATTCCCTGATGGGATCCTAGTTTCCATCTGGTACCATTTCTCTTCAACCTAAAGAACTTCCTTTAACATTTCTTATAATGCAGATCAGCTAGTGATGAATTCTCCCAGCTTTGGCTTATTTAAAAATGTCTCTATTTCACCTTAATTTTTGAAGGATTTTTTTTCTGAATATAGGCTTTTAGGGTGATAGTTTATTATTTTTTTTCTAACACTTTAAGTTCTCCTTGCCTTCTAACTTGTGTCTAGTGGTAAATCAGTGATAAGTCATATATTTTTGTCTTCATTCTCCTATCTGTAGGCATTTTTGTGGGGGAGAGGGGGCTGTTTTTCTCTTTTTTTTTCTGAAATTTTGTCATGTGCTTTGATGGTGTTGTGTGTGTTTGTGTGTGTGTTTACACTGCTTGGGGTTTGTTGAACTTCTTGGATTTGTGGGTAGACATATTCATGATATATGAAACTTTTTCAGCATTTTCAAAAATTAATATACTTTATTTTTAGAGCAATTTTAGGTTCACAGCAAACTTGAGTAGAAAGTCCAGAGTTTCCACACATCCCTTCTTATCATACACACACAACCTCCTTCACCATCAACATTCTGCATCAGTGTGGTTTATTTATTACAGCTAATGACCAACATTAACACTCTCTGACTTAAATCACAGCAAGATCTTTTTTGACCCACCTCCTAGAGTACTGAAAATAAAAACAAAAATAAACAAACTCAAAAGCTTTTCCACAGCAAAGGAAACCATAAACAAAATGAAAAGAAGAGCCACAGAATGGGAGAAAATATTTGCAAACGAAGTGACTGACAAGGGATTAATGTCCAAAATATACAAACAGCTCATGCAGCTCAATAACAAAAAAACAAACAACCCAATCAAAAAATGGGCTAAATAGACATTTCTCCAAAGAAGACATACAGATGGTCAAAAAGCACATGAAAATATACTCAACATCACCAATTATTAGAGAAATGAAAATCAAAACTTCAATGAGGTATCATCTCACACCACTCAGAATGGCCATCATTAAAAAAATCTACAAACAGTAAATACTGGAGAGGGTATGGAGAAAAGGGAACCCTCCTACACTGTTGGTGGGAATGTAAACTGATACAGTCACTATGGAGAACAGTATGGAGGTTCCTTAAAAAACTAAAAATAGGGGCTTCCCTGGTGGCGCAGTGGTTGCACGTCCGCCTGCTGATGCAGCGGAACCGGGTTCGCGCCCTGATCTGGGAGGATCCCACATGCCGCGGAGCGGCTGGGCCCGTGAGCCATGGCCGCTGAGCCTGCGCATCCGGAGCCTGTGCTCCGCAACGGGAGAGGCCACAACAGAGGGAGACCCGCATACCACAAAAACAAAAACAAAAACAAAAAAAAAAACTAAAAATAAAGCTACCAGATGATCTAGCAATCCCATTCCTGGGCATATACCTGGAGAAAACCATAATTCGAAAAGATACCTGCACCCCGATATTCATTACAACACTATTTACAATAGCTGGGGCATGAAAGCAACCGAAATGTCCATTGACAGAGGAATAGATAGAGAAGGTGTGGCACATATATACAATGGAATATTACTCAGCCATAAAAAAGAACAAAATAATGCTATTTGCAGCAACATGGATGGACCTAGAGATTGTCATACTGAGTGAAGTAAGTCAGACAGAGAAGGACAAATATCGCTTGATATTGCTTATATGTGGAATCTAAAAAAATGGTACAAATGAACTTATTTACCAAACAGAAATAGACTTACAGATGTAGAAAACAATCTTATGGTTACCGAGGGGAAAGGCGGGCGGGCTAAACTGGGAGATTGGGATGGACATATACACACAACTATATATTAAATAGATAACTAAAAAGGACCTACTGTATAGCACAGGGAACTCTACTCAGTTCTCTGTAATGATCTATATGGGAAAAGAATCTAAAAAGAGTGGATATATGTATATGTATAACGGATTCACTTTGCTGTAGAGCAGAAAGCAGCACAACATTGTAAATCAATGATACTCCAATAAAATTTTTTTAAAAACGATCAACATTGGCACATCTTTATCAACCAAAGTCCATAGTTTACATTTCAGTTAATTCTTTGGTGTTATATATTCTAAGGGTTTTGACAAATGTATGACATGTATTCACCATTACAGTATTATACAGAGCATTCTCACTGCCCTAAAAATCCTCTGTGCTCCACCTATTTATGCCTCCCTCCCCCGAATTCCTGGAAACCACTAACCTTTTTACTGTCTCCATAGTTTTGCCTTTTCCAAAATGTCATATAGTTGAAATAATACAATATGTAAGCCTTGCAGAGTGGCTTCTTTCACTTAGTAATGTTTTTAAGTTTCTTACATGTCTTTTCACTGCTTGATAACTTGTTTTTTTAATCACTAAATAATATTTTATTGTTTGGGTGTATTGCAGTATGTTTATTCATTCACTTATTGAAGGACATCTTGTTTCCTCTTCTTTAATTAATTAATTTACTTTTGGCTGCGTTGGGTCTTCGTTGCTGCACGCGGGCTTTCTTTAGTTGCGGTGAATGGGGGCTACTCTTTGTTGCAGTTCGTGGGCTTCTCGTTGCGGTGGCTTCTCTTGTTGTGGAGCACGGGCTCTAGGCGTGCGGCCTTCGGTAGTTGTGGCTTGCGGGCTCTAGAGCGCAGGCTCAGTAGTTGTGGCACACGGGCTCTGTTGCTCCGTGGCATGTGGGAGCTTCCCGGACTAGGGGTCGAACCCGTGTCCCCTGCACTGGCAAGCAGATTCTTAACCACTGTCCCACCAGGGAAGTCCTGCTTTCTAATTTTGGCAATTACGAATAAAGTCGCTATAAACTTTCATGTACAGGTTTTGGGGTAAGTGTCAGTTTTCAACTCATTTGAGTAAATACCAAGAAATGTGATTGCTGGGTCATATGATAAGGCTATATTTAGCTTTGTAAGTGACCGCCAAACTGTCTTCTAAAGTAGCGGTACCATTTTGCATTCCCACCAACAATGAATAAGATTTCACGTTGCTCCACAAACTCACCAGTATTTGGTATTGTCAGTGTTCTGGATTTGGCCATTCTCATAGGTGTATAGTGATATCTTACTGTTGTTTTATAGAGATATCTCACTGTATATCATCTTTGGTGACAATTCTGTTCAGATATTTTTCCTATTTTAAATTGGGTTGTTTGTTTTCTTATTGTTGAGTTTTAAGAGTTTTGGGTATATTTTATCAGATACATCTTTTGTAATATTTTCTCACGGTTTGTGGCTTGTCTTCTCATTCTCTTGACAGTAATTATTAAAAAAAAATTTTTCAACCCCAGTCTCTCTCTTTTCTTTCTTAGGCTTCAATTCCATTTATGTTACACTGCTTTGTGTTGTTCCACAGGTCATTTTCCCATTCTTTTTTTTTTCTGTGTACTTCAGCTTTCATGGTTCAAGTGCTGTGTTTTCAAATTCACTGATCTTTTAAAAATTTTTTTCCAATCTATTGTTTAAATCATCAAGTTAATTTTTAATTCCAGACAGTGCATTTTTCAGTTCTGTTATTTTTATTTGGTTCCTTCTGTAGTTTCCATTGTTCTACTGAGATTTCCCATTTGTTTATTCACTACATAGTACTCTCCTTTAAATCCTTAAACATATTTATAATGGCAATTTTAAATTCCTTTACTGCTAATTCCAACACCTGTGTCACCTTTAGGTCCGTTTCTACTGATAAATTTTCTCCTGGTTATGGGTTACATTTTCCTGCATAACAAAAAGGGTATACTTGACATGGTGGATGCTGTATTGTTGAAGTCTAGATTTTTGTTGTCTTCCTTTAAAGAATGTTGTGTTTTTTTTCTGAGAGGCATAGCTAATGTACTGGTACATCAGCTTGGGTCTGCCATTTCTTGGTTTTAGGCATTGATAGGGTGAGTGTAGACTAGTCCTTAATGTCTGGTCTCCCTTGAGTCTCTGCTGAATGCCCGGGCTGTTCGGGAAGATCTTTCCACTCTGGATGGTCAGATTCCACAATCTTCCAGCACCGTGTGACCTCCAAAACCTCTGTTTGGCTCACACTATGCCAGGAGCTGTTCTCTGTCAGGCAGCACAAATTCTCATTCTGTACATATCCAGCTTTGTACCCAGTCAAAGACTCAATAAAACCCCTATGCAGATCCTGGTTCTCCTGTTCTGTGCCTCTTCCAACTCTCCTATAACCTGCCCACCAATTCCAGCTGCCCTGGCTGCCTCAAATGTCAGTCTCTTGTTTCTTCCCCCAGCAGGACTTCTGCTCTCTCTCTGGGCGCCACTGTCTGTGCTGAGGTCTGGAAAGTGCCCAGTGGCAGAAAGCTGGGATAAATGTCAAGCTCCTGTGTTTTCCTTTCTCAAGATTCACAACCAGTTAAGAGTTAGAGTGTTGCAGACATAAAAGCCAGAGAGAACCATGAAATCTTATTGCAACTCCATTTCCCTTATCCCTCCTCCATGCATGGCTCTTGTGGGGCCATTTTCCTGCAGGTGGGGATGAGGGAGAGGAGCAGGGGGCCAATGGGGGAAAGGGAGCCTGGAGAAGGCAGTTTGGGTATCGCCTGCTATATTTTGTTTACAGCTTCCCAGTGGGGCCCCAAAGAAGGAGGCAGCTGTGTGTTACTGAGCTTGTAGGAGAGGCAGGGAATGAGGGGGGTGCTGGGGAGTGCAATTAGCCAATGGTTTGAGACTGATGAAGTGGATAATGAGAGGTGCTAGGACAGATTTCTGTGCTAAAAAAGGAGACTGGGGGAGAAGCTGTCGCACATTAACCTGCTCAGGCCTGATCTGTCAGGAACTGACTCCCTGCCAAGAGGACAAGGACCAGAGGATTTGAAGGCTGGGCCAACACCTCCTTCCCAGGCAGCCTTCTTGGGGATTTTTATCCTCCTCCTCCTCATCATTAACATCTATTGAGATCATATGGGCCATGTCTTATGTCAAGTAACTCTCATGATTTACCTCATTCAATGTCACAAACAACTTTATGAAGTCGACTTTGTTATAACCCATTATACAGATGAGCAAACTGAGATGCAAAGAGGTGAAGGACCTTTCCTAAGTCACATTGTTAGTAAGTAGTGAAGCTGAGTTTCTCCCGTGGTCTGACACCAGAGCCTGATGGACGCAGTCTTGGTCTTGACTTCAAGGTCAAGGTATGAGTGCAGGTATGTTTGACTTCAGTCAGGTATGCAGGTATACCTGCAGGTATGTTTGACTCCAGTGCAGTCATGTTTGACTTCAGTGATTGTCCTCAGAAGGGAAGGGACACATCTTCCTAGCACCTGCTGTGTGTGAGGCTCTGGCTACACTCTGCGCCAAGCATGTTACATTTCTTCTGTTTTGTTTTTCAATTATTTCTAATAACACCCAGTGAAGAAGATACTGCTTTCACCTTAATTTTACAGAGGAGGAAACTGAGTATGTATTAGAAAAATGAAATAGCTTGTCGAAAAAAACAAATCTAGCAAGTTATAGAACAATGTTAAGATGTGTTAAACTTCTAACCAACAATTATATAACGAACCCTTACTATGTGCCAGGCTTTATCTAGGTATTAGAGATACAGTAATGAATAGAAGAGCCAAAATCCTGCCCTCCTGGAGCTTATGTTCTACTGGGGGCAGAGAGGGAGCACTGGTAGACACAGTAAACAAATAAACCAGGTGGAGGTAAATGATATAGAGAAAACGAAGGCAGGGAAGGTGGGAAGGGAGGGTGTGGTGTGGAGGATGTAATTTTGTATAAAACATCAGGAAGGATGCACTGAGAATATGACTTTTATGCAAAAACCTGGAGGAGCTGAGGAATCCAGCCCTTGGATATGTCATGGAAGAATATTCTAGGCTAAGGGAACAGCAAGTGCAAAGGGGCGCTGAGTCGCCCAACTCCACGGACAGCTTTCACAAAAGCCACCATGTGAAGAATATCTTCTGGGGTTGTGTAGCGAGGGGGCTGGTGTGGGGGACAGGGGAGGTGTGGCTGGAGCAGAGTAATGGAAGGGAGAGTAGGGACCATGAGTCAGAGGGGTAACTGCAGCTGAGTGTGTGGGGCCTTTTTGCCCATCATATGGGCACAAAGTCTTCTCTGATGGGAACAGAGAAGGGGTTGAGAGATGATCCCCAGAAGGTCATGGTCAGCCACTCTGATAACCTCCAATTTGCCCCCGAGTTTAGCCTTCCCCTTGGGTCCTGCCACACTCCCATGCCTCCTGCCCCCTGGTTGAGTGATCTCACTTTAAAGGCCTGAGTATCCCACCAGCTCTCTCCCTTAGCCCAGGTGAGAGCCAGACATGGTGAAAAAAACTCACTCAGTACATGTGAGAGAAGAGGGAACCTTGACCGTGGGCAGACGCCTGCCTCTGGGGCTGGGAGGGGGGCAGAGGAGCACCCACCTCAGAGTGGTTGTAAGGTTTGAGTGGGGCGATGCCCACCCGGGGCACTGGTGGGAGGCCATTCTCTCACCTTACACCAGGGCTAGCTCTGTGATACATAAGATCGCTTCCTTTATCCCCCAGGAGTTCCCACTGCCGGGAGCTCCTCCTCCTTCCTCTCCACGCGTCAAAGTCCTATGTGCCAAATGTGAGGTCCTCTAAGAAACCTCCCCAGCCCTCACTGATTACCATCTCCAGATTCCAGGCGACACCTTCACTGGAGAGGCAAGGACAAGGGTTTTGGCTTCAGACAGGCCTGAGTTCCCAGCTTGCCTCTGCCTCTGGGTGATGTTAGAAAAGTCACCAGACCACTTAAGCCTCAGTTTCCTCATCCATAGACTAGAATCTTGTCATGGAGGCATTTTGAGAATAAATGAGTTGATGTAAGGAAAGCACTTGGCACGGTGGGCTCAAGTCAACGTTTCTATGAGCACTTCAGTACGGATCCCACTACTCGGCTCTCAAATCTACCACCCAGAGTTTACCTAGGACAGAGGTTGGCAAACATTTTCTGTTAAAAGGCTAGGCAGTAAATAATTCAGGCTTTTCACACCATTCGGTCTCTGTTGTAGCTACTCAGCTCTGCCACTGCAGCACAAAATCAGCCGTAAACAAAATATAAATGAATGGGTGTGGCCATGTTCTGATACAACTTTGTTTAATAAACAGGTGAGGGTCTGGATTTGGCCCGTGAGCCATAATTTGCTAGCCCTTGATCTACATCAATCCCTTCACTTAACAAAAAGAGGAGAAAGGATCCCAGAGTCAATAAGTCACCCATCCCGGGGTAGCTGAGCCACCCAAGCATGGAGGGAGGCCGGAAGCCTGATTCTCCATATTCCTTCCTGAATTGTTTTCTTACTGTTCCATGTGGGTTACCTTTCTCTCCCCCATTGGTTTGTCAGTTGCACACAGGCTAGTTACTCATTAAATAGTCATTTGATTCGTTTCATATAACAATACATGTTTGACACCCTCTTGGAAGCTTCTGGATATGTCCTTTGAAGAGAGCTGTGGAATCAGAGGTGAGGAGTCACGGGCTGGTTCAAAGTCCCTCGGTGGGGGTCAAGAGTTCCCAGTTCCCAGCCCTGGAGGACGCTGTCAGCATGATAAGGACAGCCTTACTTCACCAGTGAAGCAAGGCTCTGTGGCTGTAAAATTCTTCCTTTGGTTTCTCCAAGAAAACAATCCTCTAAAAAGAATCTCGTCTATTAATGTGATTATTAATCTGGAAAAAACCCCACTTCTCAATAAAATGAATCTATGACAAGACAGATGTAATAAACCTGTTTAGGATTTATGATATGCCAAGGCAGCATTTTGCAAAAGATAATGTTCCCCTGTAATGTTGATTTGCCGGATGAGAACCATGTAATTTATTCTGTCAATGTACATAAGAAATGTTATCTGTGTGGGGAATGACTGATGGCCTCATGAAAGCTGGCAGGGAAACAAATAAAACAATTTGGGTCTTAAACATATAATCACCTAATGATCTTGTCCCAGCGTTTGTGACGGGGAGAGCAGGCTTGGGAGCTGCGGCTGCCATGAATTTGCCGTCTGGACTCGGGACCATTTACCCTTGAGCTTGGCACCAGAGGGCAGCACGGAGCCCTGAGAAGCTCTCTTGGCTGTCCAGCGTCCTCCCTCTGGGCCTTTACCCAGGCTGTTCTCTCTTCCCGGCTATTGGTCCATCTATCCTTCAAGGCCTGGCTCAAAGGGTCTCTCCTCCGTGGTGAGCTTCTGTGCCTGGAGCTCTGCTAACACATACCTTGGCAACAACAGGGATTTTCCCTTCATAGGACTCTTGTAGTCACCCTTTGGGCCTCTTTTAGGCCACTCAGCATTTGCTCCCTTGAAGTTTAGTGATTGATGTCATCTCTTTGAGACTACAGCCCATCTTGGTTCAGCATCCTCATTGGCAGGGTCATTTCGTGAGTGCCCGTGAGTGTTTGCTGAGCGAATTAATATTCAGAGTTAGAGCTACCATTTACCAAAGAGTTCAAATGTGTCAGGCACTGTGCTAGGGGCTTTACTACTTGGTTACATAATGGAACCACTCTAGGAGGTAGGCACCATCATTGTTCCTTTTGTACGTAGTGGGAACTGGGGCTCAGAGGCCATCTGACTTGTTCAAGGTCATATATATCTAGCAAGCAGAGGATCTGGGTTCCAAACCCAGACTGCAGAGTCTACTGTGATTGTATATGAACTTACTCTATATACCCTCTCTGTGCTGATCGCCCCCTTCTTGAGACTCTTTCCTCCCTTGGTTTCCATATACTATACTCATCTGGTTTTCCTCTCAGTATTCTGACAACTCCATAGGGGATACCTTCTTTGCAGTGCCCTGGAGCACTGGTTGAAAAGTCCATAGGGGGGGCCAGCAAAGGGTATGGAAAAGGCATAAATGGGGTGTGTCTGAGCCAAGGCCACATGAAGACCTAGGCCATGAGGACATGAGGCTGGCTCTGGCCTGGACAACATGGAGTTTTGAGGAGAGGCCAGAGGGTACGACTGGGGAGGCAAGGCCTTTCACTAGATCAAGGCCAGCTGGGAAGTAGCTGGGCATCAAAGGGAAGTCCTGGGGAGGATGTGATGCCAGATGTAGGGCAGGGAAGCCTACACCCCAGGCCTAAGGTCTTGTAGCAGAGCTTAGATCTGGTGCAGCCTGGGGCTTTGACAGGCAGGCTTAATGCTGCCAAGGCTGGGCCATTAGGCCGTGAGTCTGGGGAATGTGACTGCACCATTTTGGAGCCTGGTGAGAAACAGAATTCATCCTGGATGATTCGAATGTAGAAATTCTTATGAACATACTACTTACAGAGGTATGGGCAGAGTTAAAGGAATCAACAAGGGGCCACCCAGAGAGGAACAGCAGCAGAGAGCTCACACCACTTAGGGTCAAAGAGACAAAGGGAGGAAAGAACGTTACTGGGGCCCAGTGAGAGCTGGAGCTGGTGGGGATGGTGAGAGTGGTTAATCACAGAGGGATGTAGCTACTTCCAGAAGCATGGCACCAAAGCAGGAAGGAGTGGAGAAGAAATGATCCGATCTCTCTCTCTCCTCCTACCTTGCAGTGACTCCCATTGGTTGAACCCAGTATCAGGGTCAGATTCCTGGGTCAGCGAGCAGGTTAGAAAAGGAAATAGAGTTGATCTGGGGGACTGGCCAGCACAGTGACTCACTGTTGAGTCTCCCCAGCTGGGTGCTGAGGATGTATCTGGAACCTCAGTGCAGAACTGACTCATGTACTGGTTGGTTTACCATGAGAAGGGGCAGCTTTGGGATCTGGGAAGGCAGAGACAGGAGGAAGATGGGCAGCCCCCCGTGGAGAATGAGACCTCCCTACTTGGCTCTTCTGTCTTTGTCTTGCTTGAACTTCAAGGAAGGATTGAACATGGAGTATAGGCTGTGATGAAGCTGAGACCGTGACTCCAGACTTAGTTTTCCCAAGGATAGAATGCGGGCATTGGATCAAAGCAGCAACTCTCAGATGGTTTTCCAAGGAGCTCCAGAGCTTAGTGGAGATGTCCCAGGAGTTGGTGGGTATGTGAAGGGGGAGGCCAAGGGAGTGGGCTAAAGGAATCCTAACGAATGTTAATCCTGCCAGCTGGCTAAAGCAGAAAATCTTCCTTGCATATGACTTCAGGAGAGCCACTCAGATGAGCTGGACTTGGAGCATTTCAGCCTGGATCTGGCTAATGCCAGGGAAGGAGGTGTGGTAATTATAAAAGCTTTTGGCAAGCCTAGAATGTGGTCCATGATGTAAGAGGCAAGATTTGGGAGTCAGTTAAGGCAAATCCCAGGCATGACCTAGAACTGCGGTCCCCAACCTTTTTGGCAAGAGGGACCGGTTTTGTGGAAGAAAATTTTTCCACGGATGGGGGATGGGGGGGATGGTTTGGGGATGATTCAAGTGCATTACATTTACTGGGCACTTTATTTCTATTATTATTACATTGTAATATAGAATGAAATAATTATACAACTCACCATAATGCTGGCAGGAGGTGGAGCTCAGGTGGTAAAGCAAGTGATGGGGAGCGGCTGTAAATACAGATGAAGCTTCACTCGCTCACCCGCAGCTCACATCCTGCTGTGCAGCCCGGTTCCAACCAGGCCACAGACCAGTATCCGTCCATGGCTCGGGGTCTGGGGACCCCTGACCTAGAAGATGCTATGGACCAAGCTGGGGAGCCGGGGGTCGGGGGGAGAGAGAGGAAATCCAAGTATCATTCAATGGAGAGAGAATATAAAAACATATCCAACAAAGTGTATTACTTTAAGAATCTCATGGATGAACCCTAAGTTTTCTTGTCAGATGTGATTGTTTCTTCAGGCACAGATATAAATGTCTCCAAGGTGGGTGGAGACGACAAGTTCTAACCAAATTCTTTGATGCATAGAGGTGCTGACCCTGAGGGAGACCACCTGCTAGCCAGCTCAGACCTTCCCAGACCTCCTTAGCACTCTCCCTCGTCCTGAATAAGGCCCTGTTCGGATCTTCCCCAATGGCTGGAATCTCCTGCTCTCTGCTGGCTTGTATTTGAGTCCTGAACAGTCTAGCTCAGCAACTGTGGCTTTTGCCAGCCCGGCTCTGGCTTCCACTTCTTGGGTCTTCTCTTTTTCCTTACTTTGTAAGTGTCACCATGTTGGTATCCCCCAGGGCTGACACCTTCCCTGGGGTTCTGCCCTAAGCAACACTCGCCCAGTTTAAAAGATCTCACCTCTGACTCCAGGTCTCAGACCTTCCCCCCCCGCTCCCACACGAGTCTTCTTACCCGTCTTGCCAGGACCCATGTAGTTCTAAGCACAAGCCCTCAGTCACAACCACAGAGGGATCTGCTTTTTGCTGCAATGTGCATGGAAAGAAAACATTGAAGAAGCGTTAACCAACACCCCTGCATGTACAAGGTAGTTTAATTTGTTTGAATGTGGCTTACCATGATAACAGTGCGTAACATTTCTGGAGCAATTACAATGTGCCAGATACTGTGCTAGGTTCTTCACACACACTATTTTAGCCCTCTGAGATTGTGCTTTTATTATCCTCGATTACAGAAATGAAGAAACGGAGGCTCAGAGAGGAAACGCCTTGCCCAAGGTCACACAACTAAGAAGTGATGGAACCTGGGTCTTCTTACTGGAGTCTATGTGCTGAACAACTCTGCTAGCCATTGTTTGGGTTTGGGGAGAGAAATGAACAGTGCCTCCAAACCTCTGAGAGGGCTCTTTTCAGCCACAAATTGAGCAAAGGATACACAACTGTGACAAGCAATGCGGAAAGGCTGATCAATAAAGCACCATCTCCAAGAAGCAGAGCAATTAGGTGAAGAAATGGAATAGCTTTCCAGTCTCTAAAATAATGGGCTCATATTAATTTAAAAATATTTTCACTTCATTGTCTATGATAAGAAATCCAACTTTGATTCCTTCTGCTTGGATCACTCCTTCTTGTCCCCTTGCATGACTGGCCTTTTCTCATCCTTCAGGTCTCAGCTTGACTGTCACCTCCTCAAAGGAGCCTTCCACAATCCTCCAAACATAAAGCAGGTCATCCTCAAGGTTCTGTGCTGGCCCTTTGCTCTATCATAGCAGTTCTTTGCATGACAACATTTATAATTGCATGTGTGTGTGTGTGTGAGATTGTTCTGTCTCCCCTACTAGACTCTAAGTTTGGTGAGGCTAGGGACCACACTTGATGCATTTACCCTGTAGACCCCGCACCCAGCACCATGTCATTCAAGCAGCAGGTGCCTAGCTAGCATTTGTCAAAAAGACAGATGAATAAGTGTGGTGTATTCTTATTTACCAGAGTTCAGAAATCGATTTTTGAGTTCTCTGATCTTATTTAATAACAAATGACTTAAGAACAATTTGATATATATTGCAATATGTACACTGGGAAATCATATAAATGTGGTTATTACTTTCTGGCTGTCAGTGATATCTTTGTATTCTTGGGAGGGGGAGAAACAGAATAAGAGAAAGAACAATGCACGGGGAGTTGGGAGATCCGGGTATGAGCCTTGGTTTTGCTGCTTACTAGCTGTGTGACCTTGGGCACGACATTTTCCCTCTCTGGTCCTGAGTTTCCTCAGCTGTACAATGAGCTTGGACTGGCAACTCTCTAAGAATTCTTTCAGCTGTAAATGTTTAAACTCTGAGAATTACATAGATTGAACTTGTATATGGCTGAAATTATTGGATTTGGGACATCAAAGCATGTTTTGGGCTACACTAGAGCTGAAATGACATTTTGTTGGGGTACAGTCTCAACCTAAAGTCTGGATGACTTCTCTTGTTTCCTTCAGTGTGGCAGGAGTCACCCAGTCCTCTCTGTGCAGTGCTGGGAGCCATGGTAGAGGACAGAGCTACTCCCCTTCCTTCCCGATGGGGCTTGTCATCTGTCTGCCTCATCCTCAGAAACCCTGCAAAGCCTGGTAAGAAAGAAGCTGCAAAAAAGGAATAATAATTTCCCCTTTTTTATCCTCCACTGCCATCTCCTCATCCTCAGACCACAGAGCATCCAATTGCTACTCAGTGACTGGGCTGGAATGAGAGTCGGAGAGGATATGGCTGAGCTTCCAGGCTCTGTGGCTGAGGATCCCGGGGGGTCGTGGAGTCTGCCTGGGCCAGTGCTGCAATGCCTATTAATTGGTATTTAAGTGGGTTCATCAGTGTGGAGTAGAACCTACTGCTGCTGAGCTCAGCCCGGGCCCAGAGAGCTGGGAGCTGGGTGAATAAGACCTTACTTAGCAGAAAATTCCCCTCCGTTGGAGCATGTTTCAGAGGACTTTGATTTGAATGAGGATTGATGTCAATCCTGCAAGGCAAAGGCACCTGAAGCTTCTGCTGCAGCCACTGCTATAAAACGAGCCATTTGTGGTGACCGAGGGATGCATGCAGAACACTACAGCACCCCACATCTCTCCACCCCACCCTGGCCGTGCAGCCACAAGGCTTGTCCGTCCCAGGTGGGTAGAATGGACAGTCCTGGGAGGACCAGCCAGTGAGAACCTTGGTGCATTGGAGATTCCTGGGCATGTTTTCAGCTTAGGAGCCAATAGACCAGGGTTCAAATTTAGAGCTGCCAGTTCTTTTTTTTTTTTTTTTTTTTTTTGCGGTATGCGGGCCTCTCACTGTTGTGGCCTCTCCCGTTGCGGAGCACAGGCTCCGGACGCGCAGGCT
>NC_041216.1:6256644-6276779 GCF_002837175.3 Physeter macrocephalus
CCGTGTCCCCTGCATCGGCAGGCGGACTCTCAACCACTGCGCCATCAGGGAAGCCCTGCCAGTTCTTAGCTGTGTGATCTTGGGCAACTTGCGTAACTTCTCATAGTGTTGGTAGACTCATGCCCACCACAGAGATATTGATTCCTACCTTGGAGAGCTGATGTGAGGATTAAAGGAGCTAGGGTGCAGTGGGTTATGGGAACTAACACATTTCCTGCCAAGGAGTTGGCCCTAAGCCCACCTGAGACCCCATCTCACTCCTGTCCTAGGCTGAGATGGGGATGTGGGAGGGTTGGACAAAGAGCATGAGTAGGGTTCAGGAGACAGTTTAGGAGAGGCCCTTCCCCCTCCCCCAGGTGGTGGGGGGATGGGTTCACTGTGACTTGCCTCCAAAGCTTTTGCTCCAACCCATGGTGAAGAATCAGACCCTGTCTGCTCTCAGCTCCCAAAGGTGGGGCTGGCAGGGCCTGGTGGCTCCAGGTCCAGGGCTATCCCCAGAGGTACGGGTTAGAGACAGTACAATTGGCTGGCTGGCCTTCGTAGATCTGTCTGATGAAGGGTGATAAGAAATAAAATCTCTCGTTTTCTTCAGTGGTTTAATCTTCCGCTCTTGCAGGGATCCTCAACATCCATGTCTGCATATGTAGCTGTTAGAGGAAGGGCTAGAGGGTCAATTGGGAGGCCTGTGTCCTAATCTTTCCTGAGGACTCAGCTCACTCTGAGGCCTTGGACCCTCCTCTCCTTGTTGGCCTCAGGGACCCCATCAAAGGCCAAAAGCTATGATCTCCAACGGCTGTAACATTTCCCAAATTTTGAATCTGAGCAGGGAAGAAGTTCTGTGTCATTGTCTTCACAGCCCTGGCCAGAGCCGCAGTTCCTTCTTCAAGGCAGGAATCAAGAGCCAAGGCCACATGATTTGCAGCTGCAGAGGGACAGGGCCCTGAGAGTGGGCTTCATTGTGTCTCTAGTGAAGGACTTTGTGAGAGCCTCTGAATGGGGCTTGGAGCAGTTTTCATGTTTATTTTTAAATCTCTTTGGGGTGCTGCTTTTAATTCTTCTCCTTCTTTGGCCCTTTCACATGGGAGCTGGATGACAAGGCATGGCACGATTGTGTTTGCCCAAGTGCAGATAAAATCAGGCTTGGCAGATCGGCTGAGCCCCAGCTCCTAAAGAGAAATGGAACATAATAAACAGGTACTGGGGGGAATAAATAGGGAGGATTAAATCCGAACAAAGGCAGGAACATCTGGGACATACAAAAGCTTGTTCAGAGAATTGCCTGGGAAAGAAAGAAATGAAGAAAGCAGCCCACTTCACTCTTACCTGGCTCCCTTACTGGTCTCCAGGAGCACGATGCACCTGGGGGCTGCCTCTTGAGAAAATCTGTGCTCTCCCGGAGGATTCCAGATGGCAAAGCTCCAGCTGTCCCTGCAGCAGAGGCCAAGGAGCACGCAGGCCCCAGCCCCTCATGTCAGCCCTCACTGCCCCTTCCCAAGAGTTACTTCACCCCCCATTGGGGATTTCCTGCTCAGAAAGCCTTCTTGGGCTGCCCAGAGATAAGCAGTGCTCTTCCCTGTATTGTGTCTGGGCTGATTCCCTCTGGGCCTGCTTGTCTGATAGAGTGTGAGTCCTATTTCAGCTCCTGGTTGACTGAGTAGACCGGGGGAAAGAAAAGAGTATCTTACGTGAGTCTCCTGGACTGATCTACTTCTCTACAGCTATACTCCTACTGCCCTGGGAATGGCGACCGTTACTTATCCCTAGTAAGATTCTCTTAACCATCCTCTTGCTGCCTGTCCCATCCTCCAATTGATTCTCAATGCTGAGACCAGACAGATTTTAACAAAATGAAGATCTGACAATGTTAGGCCCCCACTTAAAACACTTCATGAAAGAAAACATGGTCAGAATGGCAGAGTAAGAACCTCCCCAAACCTGCTCCTCCATAAAAACAATAAGAACACTGGAAAAATGGTCAAGATCTACATTTTCAGAGCTCTGGAAGTTAATCAAAGTCTTGCAACAATCCAGAGTGTTTATTCAAGAAAAAATGGTGTAATCTCAGCAGAACAATGAGCTTTGTGGCATTTTTTTTTTTTTTTTTTTGGTGGCTGCTCTGGGTCTTCGTTGCTGCGTGCAACTTTCTCTCTAGTTGCAGCGAGCAGGGGTTACTCTTTGTTGTGGTGCACAGGCTTCTCATTACGGTGGCTTCTCTTGTTGCAGAGCATGGCTCTAGGCGCGTGGACTTCAGTAGCTGCAGCACGTGGGCTAAGTAGTTGTGGCTGGCGGGCTCTAGAGCACGGGTTCAGTAGTTGTGGCGTGTGGGCTTAGTTGCTCCACGGCATGTGGGATCTTCCCGGCCCAGGGATCGAACCTGTGTCCCCTGCATCGGCAGGCAGATTCTTAACCACTGCGCCCCCAGGGAAGTCCCGAGCTTTGTGGCATTTTAACTTGCTCTATTCCCATGCCTCTTTCCCCAGCTCTGTGGTAACCTTGAGAATCAGCAGCACCACAAGCACAGTAGCTGTGAAAACCAGCAGCCTAGCTGTCACTGAATGGGGAAGTATGAGTTTGGAGATCCCCCCAGAAGCTCCATCGTCAGAGAACTGTCATGATTTGACTTGTACAGCAGCTGGAAAAGTCTAATTCACAGGACTTGTCTTTATTTGATCTGACTCAGAGCTTTCTCAGTGAGACACTTTATCTGCAGAGCATTTGTCAAAAACAATAATAGGCAATTGTTTAACATCACACTTACCTGAGGCGGTGATGCCTGCTGGGCAAATAGGAGCCTGGCCCCAAACGTTAAATCTCGTGAATGAGATGTCCATAGGGAGCTTTGAAAAGCTCTGACACACTCCTGGGGATTAAGAAGGCTACACACACATGTGCAGGGCTGTGTGTGTCCCCAGGACTGACTTGAGAAGACCCCAGTCTCTTACTTCTAGCAGGTCTTGGGACTCTGAATAAGCAGGAAATGAAGCATTCAGGCAGAGTTGTAAATTGCCAGAGCCTTGAAGGTGTGCATCAATATATACACAGAGCCCCTCAGAAAAAGATGGGAGAAATTTTATTGGTTGAAAGCATTAAGGAAAACTCTGTTCAATCATTAGATAATCAATAAGCTAACTGAGCAGAGACCTCAGTGTCTGCACATGACAAGGAATACAGACTTTACAAAATTAGTTCAGAAAAGGCACTAAATAAACAGTAACAGCAACAACAACAACGAACAACAACAATGGCAAGCCCTGGCGTGGGAGAGATCTGATTTCCAGAATTGCCATATTATATTATATAAAATGTTTAGTTTTCAACAACAACAAAAAATTTGAGACATGCAAAGAAAGGGGAAAATATGGTCCATATACAGGAAAAGAAAACAGTCAATAGAAATTCTTCCTGAGGAAGTCCAGGTGTTAGATTTACTAGACAAAGACTATAAATAATCTACAATAAAATGTTCAAAGAACTAAAGGAAAACTCTTACAAAGAATTAAATAAAAGTATGAGAACAATGTGCCATCAAATAGAGAATATCAAAAAAGATTTAAAAAAAATACATGCACCCAAAAAAGCCCCAAAATACATGAAGCAAAACCAGATACAATTGAAGGGAGAATAGACAACTAAACAATAATAGTTGGAGACTTCAATACCCCACTTTCAATGATGGATAGAACGACTAGGAAGAAGATTAACAAGGAAATAGAAGACTTGAACAACACTATAAAGCAGATATCTGCAGAACACTTTGCCCAATAATAGCAGAATGCACATTCTTATCAAGTGCACATGGAACATTCTCCAGGACAGACCTCACGTTAGGCCATAAAAAAAGCCTCAAGAAATCTGAAAGTAGTGAAAGTATGCAAACGACGCTCTTTGCCCACAGTGGAATAAAATTAGAAATCAATAACAGAAGGAAATGTGAGAAATTCACAAATATATGAAAATTAAACAACACATTTCTAAGTAACCAATGGATCAAAGAAAAAAAATCACAGGATAAATTAGAAAATACTTTGAGAAGAATGAAAACAAAAACACAAAATGCTAAAACTTATGGGAGCAGTGTCTAGAGAAATTTGCAGCTATTAGCACCTATACTGAACCTATTTGCAGGGCAAGAATAGAGAAGCAGATGTAGAGAACAGACATGTGGACACAGGGTGGGGGAAGGGGAGGTGGGATGAATGGGGAGATTGGGATTGACATGTATACACTACCATATATAAACTAGATAGCTGGTGGGAACCTTCTGAATAGCACAGGGAGCTCAGCTTGGAGCTCTGGGGTGACCTAGATGGGTGGGATGGGGGAGTGGGATGGAGGTCCAAGAGGGAGGGGAATATATGTATGCATATAGTTGATTCACTTCGTTGTACAGCAGAAACTAACACAACATTGTAAAGCAACTATACTCCAATTAAAAAAAATAAGAAGATAGGTCTTAAACCAATAACATAAGCGTCCACCTTAAGAAACTAGTAAAAGAAGAGCAAACTAAACCCAAAGCAAGCAGAAAGGAGGAAATAATAAAGATTAGAGCAGAAATATATGAAATAAAGAATAGAAAAACAATGGGGAAATTTAATGAAATCAAAAATTGGTTCTTTTTAAGTATCAACAAAGTTGACAAACCTTTAGGTAAGCTGGCCAAGAAAAAAGGGGAAGATTCAAATTATTAAAACCAGGAATGAAAGAGGATGTGGCATCACTACAAACCTTACAGAAATAAAAAGGGTTATATAGTGATACTATGAACAACTGCATGTCAACAAATTAGATAATCTAGATGAAAAGAACAAATTCCTAGACAGATACCATTGAAACTGACATAAGAAGAAATGGAAAATCTGCATAGAGCTATTATAACTAAAAAGATTGAATTAGTTAAAAACAACAACACATTCAATAAAGAAAAGCCCAGACATGGAGAGTGGACTTGAGGACACAGGGAGGGAGAGGGGTGGGCTGGGACAAGGTGAGAGAGTGTCATGGACATATATACACTACCAAATATAGAATGGATGGCTGGTGGGAAGCAGCTGCATAGCACAGGGAGATCAGCTCGGTGCTTTGTGACCACATAGAGGGGTGGGATAGGGAGGGTGGGAGGGCAAATTATTAAAACCAGGAATGAAAGAGGATGTGGCATCACTACAAACCTTACAGAAATAAAAAGGGTTATATAGTGATACTATGAACAACTGCATGTCAACAAATTAGATAATCTAGATGAAAAGAACAAATTCCTAGACAGATACCATTGAAACTGACATAAGAAGAAATGGAAAATCTGCATAGAGCTATTATAACTAAAAAGATTGAATTAGTTAAAAACAACAACACATTCAATAAAGAAAAGCCCAGACATGGAGAGTGGACTTGAGGACACAGGGAGGGAGAGGGGTGGGCTGGGACAAGGTGAGAGAGTGTCATGGACATATATACACTACCAAATATAGAATGGATGGCTGGTGGGAAGCAGCTGCATAGCACAGGGAGATCAGCTCGGTGCTTTGTGACCACATAGAGGGGTGGGATAGGGAGGGTGGGAGGGATATGCAAGAGGGAGGGGATACGGTGATATGTGTATATGTATGGCTGATTCACTTTGTTATACAGCAGATGCTAATGCACCATTGTAGAGCTATTATACTCCTATAAAGATGTTAAAAAAAAAAGGGGAAAGAAAAGCCCAGGTCCATGTGGCTTTACTGGTCTATCCTATCTAACATTTAAAGAAGAATTCATATCAATCTTTCACAAATCTTTCCAAGAAATAAAAGAGGAAGAGACACTTTCCAACTCATTCTATAAGGCCAGTATTATCCTGATACCAAAAACAGACAAAAACATTGTAAGAAAACTACAGACCAAAATCCCTTATAAATATAGACATAAAATCGTCAACAAAATACCAGCAAGATGAATCAAGCAATATATAAAAGTTATTATACACCATGACTAAGTAGGGATTATTCCAGGAGTGCAAAGTTGTTTTAATATCTGAAAATCAATCAATATGATGTACCACATTAATAGAATGAAGAAGCTAATGATCACCTCAACAGATGCAGAAAAAGTACTTGACAAAACACAATTTCCTTTCAGATAAAAGCACTCAATAAAAAAAGGAGTAGAAGGGACCTTCCTTTGCAAAAAACCCACAGCTAACATAATGGTGGAAGACTGACAATTTTCCCTCTAAGATTAGGAATAAGACAAGGATGTCCATTCTCACTATTTCTATTTAACATTGTAATGGAGGATTTAGCTAGGGCAAATAGGCAAAAAAAGGGAAGAGAAAGGCATTCTGATTGGAAAGGAAGAAGTAAAACTGTCTCTATTTGCAGATGATATTGTATATAGAAAATATTAAGGAGTGAACACACACAAACTCTTAGAATGGGTCCAGCATGGTTGCAGGACATAAGATAAATAATCAAAAATCAATTATATTTCTACACACTATCAATCAATAATACAAAAATGAAACTAAGATAAATTCCATTTATAATAGAATAAAATAATAAAATACTTAGGAATACATTTAACAAAAATGTAAGTCTTGTACACTGAAAACTACAATTGAAAAATATTACTCAACAACAAAAAACAAGCAACACTATCCAAAAATGGGCAGAAGACCTAAATAGACATTTCTCCAAAGAAGACATACAGATGGCCAACAGGCACATGAAACAATGCTCAACATCACTAATTATTAGAGGAATGCAAATCAAAGCTACAATGAGGTGCCACCTCATGCCAGTCAGAATGACCATCATTAAAAAGTCTATAAACAACAAATTCTGGAGAGGGTGTGGAGAAAAGGGAACCCTCCTGCACTGTTGGTGGGAATGTAAGTTGGTGTAGCCACTGTGGAAAACAATACGGTGGTTCCTCAGAAAACTAAAAATAGAATTGCCATATAATCCAGCAATATCACTTCTGGGCATATATCCAGATAAAACTATAATTCAAAAAAATACACGCATCCCTATGTTCATAGCAGCACTATTCAAAGTAGCCAAGATATGGAAACGATCTAAATGTCCATCGACAGATGAATGGATAAAGAAGATGTGGTACATATATACAATGGAATACTACTCAGACATAAAAAATGAAATAATGCCATTTGCAGCAACGTGGATGGACCTAGATATTATCATACTAAGTGAAGTAAGTCAGAAAGAGAAAGACAAATACCATATGATATTACTTATATGTGGAATCTAAAATATGACATAAATGAACCTATCTATGAAACAGAAACAGAATAATGGACATAGAGAACAGACTGGTGGTTGCCAAGGGGGAGAGGGTTTGGGGGAGGGATGGAGTGGGAGATTGGGTTTAGCAGTTGTAATCTTTTATGAATAGAATGGATAAACAACAAGGTCCTACTGTATGACACAGAGAACTATATTCAATATCCTATGATAAACCATAGTGAAAAAGAATATAAAAAAAGAATGTATATATATGTATAACTGAATCAATTTGTCATACAGCAGAAATTAACACAACATTGTAAATCAACTATACTTCAATAAAAAAGTATTAAGAAGTTAAAGAAGACCTAAATAAATGGGAAGACATCCATGTTCATGATCAGAAGACTTAATATTGTTAAGATAGCAGTACTCCTCAAACTGATCTATAGATTACATGTAATCCATATCAGAATCTAAGCTGACGTCTTTGTAGAAACTGACAAAGTTCTAAACTCTAAAATTCTGATCCTAAACTTCATATGGAATTACAAGGGATTCATAATGCCCAAAATTATCTTGAAAAACAAGAACAAAGTAATAGTACTCACACTTCCAGATTTCAAAACTTATTACAAAGCAACTGTAATCAAGACAGTGTGGTACTGACATAAGTATAGATGTATTGATCAATAGAAAAGAATTGAGTCCAGAAATAAACCCGCATATGAATGTCAATTGATTTCAAGACAATACAATGGGGGAAAGAATAGTCTTTTCAACAAATAGTGCTGGACACTAGACAGGGACATGCAAAAGAATGAAGTTGAATCCCTACCTCAATCATATAGGGCTTCCCTGGTGGCACAGTGGTTGAGAGTCCGCCTGCCGATGCAGGGGACACGGGTTCGTACCCCGATCCGGGAAGATCCCACATGCCGCGGAGTGGCTGGGTCCATGAGCCATAGCCGCTGAGCCTGCGCGTTCGGAGCCTGTGCTCCTCAACGGGAGAGGCCACAACAGTGAGAGGCCTGTGTACCACACACACACACACAAAAAATCATATACATTAATTAACTAAAAATGAATCAAATACCTAAATGTAAAAACTAAAACTGTAAAAATCCTAGAAGAAAACACAGAATAAATTTTTATGACCTTGGAATTGGCAACAGTCTCTTAGATTTGACACCAAGAGCACAAGTGACAAAACAAAACAAAACAAAAATTAAATAAATTGAATTTCATCAAAATTAAAACCTTTGTGCTTCAAAGGACACCATATAGAAATTGAAAAGACAGCCTAATGGAAGAAACTATATTCCAAGCATATATCTGATGAGGAACTAGTATCCAGAATATATAAAGAATTCTGACAGCTCAATAATGAAAACACAGATAAGTCAATTAAAAAAAAAAGGGCAAATAATTTGTATAGACATATCTCCAAAGAAGATATGCAGATTGCCAATAAGCACATGAAAATATACTCTATACTATTAGTCATTAGGGAAATGCAAATTAAAACCATGATAAACTACTACCTCATACCCATTGGGATCACTAAAATAAAAAAGGAAGACAAGGGCTTCCCTGGTGGTGCAGTGGTTGAGAGTCTGCCTGCCGATGCAGGGGACACAGGTTCGTGCCCCGGTCCGGGAAGATCTCACATGCCGCAGAGCAGCTGGGCCCGTGAGCCATGGCCACTGAGCCTGTGCGTCTGGAGCCTGTGCTCCTCAATGGGAGAGGCCACAACAGTGAGAGGCCTGTGTACCGCAAAAAAAAAAAAAAAGGAACACAATAACTATTGACAAGGATGTGTGGAAATTATAACCCTGACAGATTGCTAGTTGAATTGTAAAATGATGCAGCCATTTTTTGAACAGTTTGGTAATTGCTCAAAAAGTTAAACATAGAGTTACTATGTGATCCAGCAATTCCACTCCTAGATATATACCCAAGAGAAATGAAATCTTATGTTCACACCAGTAGTTGTACATGAATGTTCATGTCAGCATTATTCATAATAGCCCCAAAGTGGAAACAACACAAATGTCTACCAGATGATGAGTAAATAAACAAAATGTGGTATATCCATACTGTGGAATATTATTTGGCCACTAAAAGGAACGAAGTATTGTTACATGCTACAACATGGATGAACACTGAAAACATTACACTAAATGAAATAAGCCAATTACAAAAGATACATATTATATGATTCTATTTATATGAAATGTCCAGAATAGGCAAATCCATTGAGACAGAAAGTAGATCAGTGGTTGTCAGGGGCTGAGGGGAAGGAAAAATGGGGAGTCACTGCTAATGTGTATGGGGTTTCTTTTGGGGGTGATTAAAATTTTCCAAAACTAGATAGATGGTTACACAACTCAGTGTGTATACTAAAAATCACTGAATTGTACACTTCAAGAGGGTGAATTTGATGCTGTGTGAATTACTTCTCAATAAAAATGCTATTAAAAAAAAAACTTCATGGCTCCTTCATTGCTCTCAGGATGAATTCTGTCTCCTTAGGATGTGACTCCTGCTGACCCTTTTAGGCTCATATTTTACTCCCCGCCCGGGCCCCCACCCCCCAGCATTTAATGCTCCAGCCTAATGACTAATCCCTAAATATGCCTCCCAAGCTTTTACCTCTGCACTGTATTTGCAATGTAGAGGTTTTGAAAAGGGGCCTGGGAATCAGGCAGGTCTGGGTTCACATCCTAGCTTTGCAACCTATGCTGTTTCCCGCACCATGCAATCTCCTTGTCTTACAAAGACCAGACCGATGTGAGCTCCATTTATGAACACAGAAGAATGCACTAAAAACCCTGATGACCTCTTAAAATGGATGGTTTCATGGCTTGCCTTTCCTACAGGCTTTCCTAGTGATCTCAAGTTTATTAGATATTTACTCAATATTGGTAACTTAACCGAGCAGACACAGAAACTGGCTGGGTGGTGGTGGGCTCTCAAGCTGAGAAGCCAGGTAGAGTCGGGGAATGGAACAAGTATCCAAAAGAAGCTGGCCAGGAGAGAGGGAGAGAATGCAAGAACGATGGTGAGAGAAAGGAGAGCCCGAGCTGTGCTCTGATCCTTCCTTCTGTGAGATGCCCTATATCTTTTTTATAATATTACCCCTCTCTTTTTTTTTTTTTTTTTTTTTTTTTTTTTTGGCGGTACGCGGGCCTCTCACTGTTGTGGCCTCTCCCATTGCGGAGCACAGGCTCCAGACACGCAGGCTCAGCGGCCATGGCTCACGGGCCCAGCTGCTCCGTGGCATGTGGGATCTTCCCGGACCGGGGCACGAACCCGTGTCCCCTGCATCGGCAGGCGGACTCTCAACCACTGCACCACCAGGGAAGCCCCACCCCCCTCTTAATATGAGCTTTCTGTTTTTTACAAACCAAGTGGACCTCCCAGGTACCCTGCTTAAATACTGAGAACATCCTTTCCTGCCCTTTAAGACCTCAGTGGGCCTGCCATTCAAGTGTGTATATAGGCTATTCTGCCAGGACCACGGACAAAAGCTCTGCAGCTTTGTCCCAGCATTTAATGATACAGGTTCTGTTATTATTCATTACACTTCCTCTTTGATCTGGGGTTGGCCAGGCAATTTTTGAGCTCTAGCTCTCCTACTAGAGAACTTTCCTAGATGACAGTCTTGACCTTTAAATCCTGTATGTCCCAAATTTAGTTCTTAATCTCTCTCTTCCTCATGAGTCTCTCTAAACCAGCCACCTACCATCACCCTGCACTTTGGGGCTGTCACCACTGGCTTACTGGTCACCCTGGTGGGAAGCCTGGCTGTCAGCCTGACTCCTTATCTCAGCTCCCAACAGTTCATCCTTCCTCCATGGGTCTCTCCACCCTGCTGCCTCTCCACCGGCCTCCCTGCCTCCAGCTTCTCCCCCTTTCCTGTTGCTCTGCACACATTTGCTGTATTATGCTCGGCAAAATACTGCCGGGGGATCAGTTCAGGTAGCTAACATCTGCCAAGTACTCACTGTGGAGTTGTATGCTGTGTCAAGAACTTTACATTTTAATTCATTCTCCCAACAATATCAAGAGGAGCCTTTCATTTTCTCCATTTTCATAAATGAGAAATTCAGAGACGTTAAGTAACTTCCTGTTCTATCTCTCACTCTGTACAGTGTCATGCTTTAACCTCAGGTCTGTCTGGCCCTCCTCTTTCTCGCTCACTGGACTGGGTCAAGTCATTCCCTGTTCAGAGAACTTTCGTATGTCTATTTCCCAGGCATAAAATTTAAAGTGTTTCCCTTGCTATTCAAGGCCCCCCATGAGCTGTCCCCACCCTGGATCTCCAACTAACCTGGCCAGCTGGTTGCTCACATTTTCCTTTGTTCCTCTGAATTTTCATTTGGCTTTTTCACCTCACATAGAAAAGTTCTCCCTCTCGTTCTAGCAGGCTTGGTCCCTGAAGTATGCCTGTTGTGGGCTTTCCCTGAGTACAGATATTAATAGCTCCCCTTTGCTCTGCAGTAGGAGAAGGGGTTTCATACATTCAGAACATGCTTCTCGAAAGAGAGGGGCAAAGTATCGGGAATGAAGGGAAAGCAGGACATTCGTGATCATTGAACCCAATGACTATTATTGGCAATGATTAGGATGTTGATATAATTTATGATCCAATCTGAAGCACTTTTGAGAGTAAAAAGGGTATTATTCATACTTATATTGGGACAACAGGCAAAAACTGAGACTCCTAAGAAAACAGGATGTGTGGCCCTCCTGGTAATTACCCCCATTATGAACCCTGCTTTCCCAAGACAGAAATCAGGACTCACTTTCCCAACCCCTGTCCTAGCTACCGTGTAGGCATGTGACCTGGGATCCTGCAATCAGCTGCTTCTAAGAGAAGCAGTTCAGAAGAGAGGAAGGAGGCGCCATGGGGAAACCATGCTATTAGCAAGAGGTGGAGAGTGGTGGAGGGCCATCAAGGTTTCAGAGGCAGCAGTGACAGAGGTTCTGGGAATGGGATTCCATGCCTCAGGTCTACGAAGCAAGCTTCAGTGCTTGGGTCCTGAACACAGGGGCCCTGTCCTCAAGTGGGCTAGGCAGGGTAGAAGACCAGCTCTCTGGCCTTCTCTGAAATTCTATGAACTATCTAATAACTTCTGATACATTTATTTTCTTTCTAAAACCAATTAGAGTGGGATGAGGGCTCTGACTCATGCAACAGGGAAATGTGTAGGTTTTTGTTATTGTTGTTTTTTTTTTATTTGTGTGTGTGTGTGTGTGTGTGTGTGTGTGTTGGAAACAAATTTTCCAAAGCATAGAAGCTGGCAGCCTTAGGACTTAACAGGGGCTCAGCAGAGCCTGTGGACTCATAAAACTCATCTTCCATCTCTCTTTCCTGTCTTTGGCCTGCTCCTGCATATTTTCTTGCTATTCTGAGAGCTTTCAGCACATGGTGGGAGCTTCCTTGAGGGCAGGGTCTGTCCAGGGACCCTTGCCCAGCCCATGTATGGTGAATATTTTGTCCAGTGGCCTCCAACCCTAGATAGAGCTGACAGAGTCCTTCCAGTCTCAGTGCCCCAGCGCAGCCAGCCCCAGCATCAGCTTAATTTGGTCCTTGCCACATCCTTCAAAACCTGATTCAGATTCCTCTTCCTGCTCCAAGTCTTCCTTGCTCGCGCAGCTCAGTGCTACCACCCCCAGTCTGCTTCCAACCCTGCCCTCCGTAATTCCCATCATCTGGACCACTTATTCAACAATAAATCACACTGTTTTGTTTAGAATTAATTGTACAGTTATCTCTTCGTTTAAAATGATTATATTTGTCATGTGATTCTGTCTGGTCTCCCTGAGCAGATGGCGAATTCTTGGAGGGAAGAGATGATGATATATACTCCTAATTTCCTGTCCTTATTTTCCTTTATAACATTAACTGAGTGTCTTCCTGTAGGAGATGTTTGAAAATATTTTTGGGGAAAAAAAAACAATTTGAAGTAGAAAAAGTGAAAAGAGAGAAGACTTTCTAAGCTGTTTGCTTTGTTTCTCTCTACTTATTTTGTTATTGGCTGTTTTTCAAGTACACAGAGGCCTGCTATTTACATATGGTGTTCATGCTGGTTTCTGCGTGGATATACATGGGGATGGCTCATTCTCCTATGAAGTCACAAGTCACCAGTTCAGGAATGTGGCTGAAGAGGCTTTTCTGCTCTCCTCCACTCCTCCTGGGAAAGTGCTCTTTGGAGCAAGCATGGGTCTTGGGGTGTCTTATGTGGCACATTCTGTATCAAAGACAGTGTGGTCTACAGCTTGAGAGCAGGGGCTCCAGAGCCAAGCCCTCTGGGTTTCAGTCCCAGCTCTTCCACCTTTAGCTGTTATACTTTAGGCAAGTTATTTACTCTCTCTGTGCCTCAGTTTCCCCATGTGTAAAATGATGATGATGACAATATCTACCTTATAGGATTGTTTGAGGATTAAATTAGCTATGACATGTGAAATGCTCAGAAGGTAGTGATAAAAAGGCAGCCATGATTATTACCGAAAAATGGTGTTGTTGATAATACAGAGCAAGTGTCAAATAGAAAGATCACGTAATAATGCAAAAAGGTTTACAAAAGTCTCCAGCATGTGCACGTACCTATGCAAACCTCAGAAAGAAGCAAGGAAACTGAAGCTTGGTGAGGGAGGCCATGGAGGTAAGTGCATTTTTCTGGCGACTGGAGACTCTGTACTGAATGACCTTCCAGCACTGAGTGCCTGGCCCCTCCTATCGTGTAACAGCCAGATCCATATCCATCCGAAAACAGGTGGGTTTTTTGTTCCCAACTCACATTGGAGATCCCAGAAGAAAAGCAGCTCTATTTTTCCTTTGAGCAGTTCTTTGGTCTCTTATCCATCTTTCTGTGGCTCTCTTCTATGGATTCCACCCACCTCCTTCCTCCCTGCTTTTTTTTTTTTTTTTTTTTTTTTCCTTTTTACCAGAAGAGAACTCACTTCTGATTTCAGGTCCATAGCAGACATTGCTGGTGCCAATACACATCCAGTCCTCCTTTCCTCCCGAGCACACAGAAGACTACACTTCCTAGCTTCATTGTAGTTATGTGGAGACATGGAGCTGGTTCTGAGCAATGGGATGTGAGACATGGTGACAAAATACAGAAGGGTATGTGTGCGATCTCTCCACGTGCTCTTCCCCTGCTTGCCTCAGTGACAAAGACCAGGCTACAGAGGGTGGCACCTTAGTCAGCCTGGATCCCCTGAGTGAGCGTGAGATGCAGAGACCTCAGGCCAACCCACAATGAGCATGAGGTGTGAGCAAGTGATAAAACATTGTTCATGCAATTTCTGAGGCTTAGGGCTTAATTGGAGACTGCGGTGTAGCCTATGCTATTCTGACTATTACAAGGACTTTTAGATGACTCTCCTCTAGGGATTCACAGACAAAAACCTCCTCCCTGCCCCTGGTCATGATAACTCTTTATAGTACCAGCAGCATCTACTGTCTGCAACAGCAACTAAAGCCAAGACTCTCTGCTGGCTATTTCATTCCTACTGAACTAGGGATTGTATGTGCTCTGTCATTACCTTGCTCCCCTACAATGCATTCTCCACCCAGCAGCCAAAGTGATTTTTTTTTTTTTTCTGTACACGGGCCTCTCACAGTTGTGGCCTCTCCCGTTGCGGAGCACAGGCTCCAGACGCTCAGGCCCAGCGGCCATGGCTCACGGGCCCAGCCGCTCCGCGGCACGTGGGATCCTCCCAGACCGGGGCACGAACCCGTATCCCCTGCATCAACAGGCGGACTCTCAACCACTGCGCCACCAGGGAAGCCCCAAAGTGACCTTTTGAAAAAACACAAAATCAAGTCAGATCATGTCACTCTCTTGCTTAAAGCCAGTCCATTCACCCTCCCCTCAAAACGTTATACTTAGAATCAATGTAGAGTCCTTGCTTAAAGATCCTACCCACTTCCTTGATCTTGTCTTTTGCAGTCTTCCAGCCACGTTTGTTCTTATTTTTGAGTCTTCTCATCTGGCTGTTCTCTCTGCCTGGCTTGTTCTTCCCTCTTTTTATTAACCAGGTTTCAGTTTAAATGTCATCTCGGGGTGGGGGGTTGTCTTCTCTGACCATCGCGCTAAAGTGCCTTTTGCCTATACACTTCCTTCTGTGTTGTACCACTCTGATTAATGCCTTTATAACACTGATCAACATCTGAAAGCATCTTTGTTAATTACTTATTTACCTATTTCTTCTCTTTCCTCCCCACTAGAATATAAGCTCAAAGAGCTTTTACAGACCTTTTCTGTCTCGTTCACTATCATATCCTCTGTGGTTAGCATAGTACCTGATAACATAGGGGAGGCTCCATAAATATTTCCTCAAGGAAGGGATGAATCAAAGAACAAATCATCATCAGTATTACTGCTCACAAACCCCCCTCCTCTGTGAAGCTACTTGCCTTTGAATTTGACCTCTTTGGTGGAATAGCTAGTTTCTTCTTTAGCCTTTCTGATCCGATGCTCCTTCAGAAGAGTTCAAGGTAACACTCCTTCCTATGAGCCGAAGAAAGTGCCAACAGAAGTGGGTGAAAAGCTCCTCCCTTTTCTAGAGAGCAAAGCCCCTTCTTTATTGTAGCAGTCTCCTCTGGTGCGTTGCATCCCAGGATTTGGGGGTTAGTCTGCTACTGTGGTATAACCCAGGCTGTCCTGTCTGATAGAAGGACTTTGGGGAGATTCCCCTCTCCCTGGATCAGGTTGTACCCTCTGTGCCATCAGGTGGTAGAAGAATAAACATCTCAAAGCTAGAACCATAGAATGTTAATGCCAGAAGGGAACTGAATGACTAGTAAGTTTTCCTTTTGCAGATGAAGAAACTGAGGTCGTGACAAGGGACAGAAATTGCCTAAGGCCTTTTGCTTATTGACTCATTCACTGGATCATTGTTGTAGTGGTTTCCCATTCTTGTGAACTACCCAGCATGTGTGCTCCATTCCTAGGAACTCCCCTTCCACTGACTCTTGCTGGGAAACCGAGCCCATCCCCCAGCCAAGAACATGAAAATGCCAAGTGCTCCCTTTCCCAGGCTCCCTTGCAGCTAGGATGTGGGCACATGACCCCGGCTCTGCCCATCAGGCCACCAGCCTCAGTCCCTCAATCAGGAGTTAATAACATAAAGAAGAGGGAGGGGGGTGTCTCAGCAAGTTCAAGTTCCCAGAGGATCCAGGGCACAATTCTTGCTGGAGGGATCAGGATCCATGGTTGTGGATGGTGGTGGTCTCAGCTACGGGGGTTTGCTCTCACAGAAGGTGGTAGTGGTATCTTCACCAAACAAGTCCTACACTGTGGTTGGCCATTGTTCTGCTGAGTGATCCTGATCCCAGTTCTCCAGAAAGTGCTGTGATTTGCTGAGCTACCCAACAGTCCCATATAATAAATTTATTTTCTCCTTAAATTTGGCATGTATGGTTTTGTTGCTTGCAACTAAGAATCCTGACTGATCTGTTTAGTCACTCACTAATGCAGTCTATGTTTTTCGACACTTACTGTGTCAGGCATTATGCTAGGCACTAGGGAAACAGTGGTAAACAAGACAGATGAAGTGGCCCTCTGGAAGCTTCCACTGCAGGTGGTTAGACAAACGGACAGGAAAAAATACATGAAATTGCAATACATACTACATTGGAAGACATTCACGGTGATATGGGAGTATTAGCAATTTGACCTCATCTAGCAGTGATGATCATAGAATACTTCCTGGAGGAGGTGACATTTAAGCTGAAGGATGAGTAAGGATTTTCTGGGCAAAGAGGGAGCAAAAAGACAGCTCCAGGGACAACTAAGAGGGTCAGAGGTAGGAGAGAGAGCACAGCCTTCAGAGGAACAGTGGGGCATCCATGGGAAGAGTGATACACAAGAAATGTCTAGGCCCTGATGGTGCAAGACCTTGTTCCCCACTTCAAGGAGTTTGGGAATCATCTTAAGGGCAAAAGAAGCCACTGAAGGTTTTAAAACAGGCTGACGACCAAGCTGGAACTGGAACCCAGGTGTCCTTTCTCCCAGTCAGCTCCTTTCCCTGTACCAATTGCCTTCATTTTTTCAACAAAAATGGAATCTGGGTCCTGCAAGTCACAGCTGAAGCAATTCAACACAAAAGTGGTAAGTCACACATGTTTCACAATGGTCTCGGAGGAAATGTAATTTCTTTGCCTGTTTTTCCCTATGACTGTAGGACTGTTTGTGCCTTCACAGTCCAAGGTGACGCTGCCAGTGCTGAGAAAGTGCAGTGACATGGAGAGGAAGATTGAAGAGCACTGTGGCTGCTGAAGGATCGTCCAAGGAGACACCATGAACAGCTGTCCTCCGTGCCTGCTCAGAGCTGGGGACGGACACAGGCTGAGGGGACAAGACGGGGAGCCCAGACCCCTTTGGGGAGACAGGTGAAGCATCCCCAGTCTTGAGCCAGAGACTTGCCAGGGCCCCTTCCACAGAGTCAGTGCACATGGAGGGACGTGGGGCCCTGGGAAGGCAGGCTCTGGAGGGATAGTCACCATCTAAGGCTCTGAGTCCTACACTGTAGCAAATTTGAGCTTAGTTCAGGGAATATGAGTGTAAAGCAAAGGCTTTGGAGTTAATCTGAACTACATTCAAATTCCAGCACAGTCACTGCTTACTGTGTGATATCAGGTAAGTTACTTAACACCTCTGTTCCTCATTTTCCTCATCTGTAAAATGATGATTATAAATAATAATAACACTTCAAAGGGTTGTGCAGTCGAAATGAGGTAACTCTGTAAAGCTCTTCACTCTTGTGACCTGGGGGGGTGGGGCCAGGCAATGAGAGTCTAGGAGTCCAGGAGAGTCTAGGTCAAAGGCACCAGCACCTTGGCTATGATCAAATCAACCTCTTTGCAACTGGCAACTGGCCCCACGGGGACTGGGATGCAGGTGTCTGCTCTGCCCCAAGAGAGGGGACAGGAAAGAGCTCGGCGGGTCCCAGAGCTTCAGCTGAGAAGGACAGAGTTTGGGGCAGGCAGGCTCCTGGTCTAATCAGGGATACTGAGGTACAGATTGAGCAAATACGTGAGAGGTGAAGGAGGACTGCTCCACACGTAAGGCGAGGAGCCCTCTAATCACAGCCACTCATTCATTCATTCATTCAATCAGAACTCATTAATTGAGCTCCGGCCACCTGCCAGTGTCTGGGCTGACCCTGAAGAGATGGCCGCGAGCAAGAGACCATGGTTCATGCCCTCGGGAGCTTGCACTCTAGCAGAGAAGAGTAAATTTCAATTATATGAAGGGACAGCTGTGCCAAGGGAAGTATAAGATGCCACAGAACACGTGGCAGAGGGACCCAATGGGGCGGGGGGAGTCAGGGAAGCCTTCCAGGAGGAAGTGATGTTTTAGCTGAGAGCTGAAGGAGTAAAGTTTGCCTGAAGGGGAGGAGAGCATTGCAGGCAGAGAGCATAGCATGTGGGAAAGACATGGGCAGAGAAAACATGCTTCTTTGGGAAAGGGACAGACATCCAGGATTCTAGAGCTAGAGATGGGGGAGATAAAGCTTGAGGTGGCCGAACAGGTAGGCTAGGCAGGGCCCTGGGAGCCACGTTGAAGAGTTTGGACTTTACCTGCGGACAGTGAGCGAGTTAAGAACTGATTTTAAATAACAGGTGAGCAGCACTAAATGGGGACACGCTCTCTAGAGCTGGGCAGTGAGCAACCAGCACAACTGTATGCAGTGGTCCTGGGTGACCCAATGGGGCAGAGGTTCTGAATGTCCTTCCTGCCTGGGCCATAATGTGCTCTGGATGTGGGCGTGGTTGGAAGGGCACGGAGGGACCCCTTGGACCCTCCCGAAGAGAAGCTGACAACCACGGAAGGCAGAGAATGATCCTCATGTGCCCTTCAGAAGGAGAACGGGAAGGTTCCTCTCCTTGGGGCAGTGGCTGTGGAGCTGGAGGTGGGGCAGGAGCCAGGAGGGTGGGGGGGCGTGAGAAATCAGCTTCCCTGGAGCCCCTCGTCCTTCGTACCATGGCACCAATGGAAGTTCCTATGACGCTCAAGGTGATTGACTTCTGGAATCAAGACATTTCTCAGTTTGAAACTCAGTTTAAAAAAGAAAATCGATGTTTCACAGCCAGCGGTGTTTGGTTAAAAAAAGAAAAATAGCTGTAGTTTGTGCTTGAACGGCAGAAAAGAGTGAGCCCCATCAATTACAGCAGGGAAAACAATAGTGTCTTGCAGCGGTTTTGTTCCTTGTACTCCAAAAATATTAAGTCATTTAGCCCTGCAAACCATCCACTTGGCGAGTGGCAATGTCTTCATTTGAAAAGGCCCTGAGCCTTGGGCCACAGCTTTCTCCCAAACCAGGGATGCTGGGGAGTAGGCAAGGCTCCAGGGATTAGCCCCCTGTCTGACTTAAGAGCCCCTCCCTCAGAGGGAACCCAGTGGCATCACCCCACAAGGCCTGACCTACATGCCCTGCCCAGCACATTGACTCCGGGCCCTGAGAGGCACCCCCGCTGTGCCCTGCAGTGTTGAGTGCCAACTTTAAGCCAAGCCCTTAGGAAGTGACAGGCACCTCTATCCCTCCAAACGCAGCCCAGATTCATGGACATCTTGCACCAGTGTTCTCGACCCCAGTGCACACTGGAATCACCTGGGCTTTGAAAAACCCCAATGCTCAGGCCACACTCCACATGAGCTAAATCGCACTGTCTGAGGGAGGGACCTCTGCCTCAGTACTTTAAAAAAATATATATTTTCGGGCTTCCCTGGTGGCGCAGTGGTTGAGAGCCCGCCTGCCGATGCAGGGGACACGGGTTCGTGCCCTCGTCCGGGAAGATCCCACATGCCGCGGAGCGGCTGGGCCCGGGAGCCATGGCCGCTGAGCCTGCGCGTCCGGAGCCTGTGCTCCGCAACGGGAGAGGCC
>NC_041216.1:6277197-6283640 GCF_002837175.3 Physeter macrocephalus
ATATATATATATATATATATATATTTTTTTTTTTTTTTCAATTGAGGCCGACATGCAGCCTAGGTCCAGAACCAGACCATGTAGAACTCTCCTAGAGGGTCTGCTCTGAGTCAAATCCCACCCTTCCCATGCTCCAGTCATTCTTTCTTACAAGCCCTGTTTGCCCTGGTGAAGTTGAGTATGTGAGATGAGGCCATCAGATGTGTGGCTATTCTGGAAGGGTCTCCTTAGGGGCCATACTTTGACAGGGATGCCAGAGTTCACCTGCACCGGTTCAGATACTCAATATGCCTGCAGGGAATGAGACTCAGGGAACCAACTCAAACTGACTGGACTCATAGAAACCTGATGTACTAACCAGTCGCCACTTATTATAGGGGGACTTTAGAACCCTTATATTTACCATTCAAAGAAACTCCCTTATGGTTAAAAAAAATATCTGCTATGTATTTCCTTCCTGTCCTTTTTTTTTTTTTTTTTTTTTTTTGTGGTATGCGGGCCTCTCACTGCTGTGGCCCCGCCCGTTGCGGAGCACAGGCTCCGGACGCGCAGGCTCGGCGGCCATGGCTCACGGGCCCAGCCGCTCCGCGGCATGTGGGATCCTCCCAGACCGGGGCGCGAACCCGGTTCCCCTGCATCGGCAGGCGGACGCGCAACCACTGCACCACCCGGGAAGCCCTGTGTCCTTATTTTTACCATACATTTTTTATCTTTTTAACAAACTGCAGTTCAACAATTCTTACAATATATCCAATCTTAAGTGATTTCCTGTGTAACTACATAATATTCATAATCATCATGCAAGAGTTCTGTCAAGGAATTATACCATAGGTTACTTAGCTGTTGAATTTTCAGGTATTTTACTTTTCTCATAGTTTAGATGCGACATCATACATGTAGTTATTTCCGTGTTAAGCACTCATTTTTTAGGCCTGATCCCAGACGTGGGATTCCTGACTCTGAGATGAGATTAGCTCTGGGACAGCCAAGCATCTTGAATCTTCTCTCCAACATGTTTCATTGTGTGTGGTATATATTTGTTGAGATCAGTAATTTCCTAATGTTCCAGAAGGTGTACACAGGTGTTTCTTTCTTTCTTTCTTTCTTTTTTTCAATAGTAACCACCAACGCATCTTTATTTTATTTTTTTACATTTTTTTGGCCGCACCTCACGGCATCCGGTTCCCCGATCAGGGATCGAACCAGTGCTCCCTGTAGTGGAAGCGTGGAGTCTTAACCACTGGACCACCAGGGAAGTCCCTATAGGTGTTTCTGAAGGAGATGAGAAATGCTCTGTGGTCAGTTAAAATACAAAGTTGGGTTAAACAAAATATGTGTCTTTAAATCAGGACTTCGGTGAAAATTTAAAGTTGAGTCAAACAAGGTTAAGATAAGAACTTCTTTACAGCAGGGCCTGTCTGGGCCTTTACTTGCTGATGAATGTCATCTATGCTGGCATTTCCATAGCTAACTTGACCCTGGACATCTTTCTGGTGGAACCTCTTCACGGGGCCAGTTTTCCAGGCAAGGTATTTTGGGAAAAGCCAGACTAGGAGATCTCGAAGATGCCTTTCTGCTCGGAGGTTCTGAGATTTTCCACCCAAGTAACAAATCCAGCTGCTGCTACCCCCTCTCAATTCCAGGGTTCAGTTTTCCAGTCCATTTCCCCTGCCGCTGTCCTACGCCGGGCCTTCATTCTCTCTCACTTGAACTACTCCAACAGCCTCCCGGCTGCCACCTCTTCCCCTCTGCTCCACCCTCTGCAGCCTGGCAGACCTACCCCTTCTAGCTTTGCTGCTCTGAGCACGTCATTCCCCGGCTCACGGGCTCACATCTCACCGCCCCACCCAGACCTCCTAACGTGGCTTCTCTGACCACATCTGCCCCTTTCCCCTCATACACTCAAGCAGCACGTGAGCCGGCGTGCGGTGCCAAGACCACCATCCGAAGGAGACCCGGCCTTCGGCTGCCCAGGAGAGTCCTGGAGGGGAGCGGGAGCTGGGGAGGAGGCAATGGGGAGAGAGGGCAGTGCAAAGGCTCCCCCCGCCATGCCTTCTTAGATGGGATAAAATCAAGGGGAGCAGATGCTACCCCTGGTGGGAAGACCAGTGCTCTGGGCCCACGCTCCCCCGTCTCCATGGCAACCAGTATGTGAGACCTAAATGATGGAGTTGGCGGCCGGGGGTCTGGGGTCTCACCCCTTTTCTCCTGGAACTTGTGCCCTGAGGGCTCCTAGGCCCTGCCTCTGGCACTTATACTTCCCTCCTTCCTCTCTCTTCGTGGACTCTCTGCCCTCCTTTCTTCTTGCATTTATCCATCAGCACATAATTACTGAGCCTCTCCAAGTGCGGTTCTTCGACTTGAAGATCCTGTGTAAGAGTAGTCTCTGGATTTCAGCCGAGCATTTATCAGGGGATCCCATGACACATGGAGAACAGAGCAGTTATAATGGAGCCCATTTATTGCATCCCTACCATGTTCCAGGCCTCTTTCATATATAGCATTTTATTTACTCATAAATCATAAAATGTCAGAGCTAGAAGGGGTCTCAGGGACTATCACTCCAGTGGTTTTCAAACTAGCTCTTTGCGATGAACATTTTTTTCCTAAGTGAAACTTTTCTGCAGAAGCTGTACGTACAAAGCAATAAAAGAGGTGCTACCTTGGTTGCAGCGAGGTTGCAAAGAGCTCACATCTTTGCACCTTGGCCTCCTCTTTGCCTGTAGGAGATGCGAAGGCCCATGGAAAACCACTGGAAAGCCACTGACTTAGCGCCACCCCTCCTCATTCATGGAAGAGACCCAAGGCTCAGAGAAAGAAAGGTACTTCCAAGGTTACACAGTGCGTGAAGGCTGTCTGGATTTGGCTTTGCATCTCCTGACCCACAGTATGTATGTTTCATGCTTCTCCACCCTGTCTGGGGCTATGCGCTTGTGTGAGCAAAGCTCTGGCAGCTTCTGTCTGGCTGCAGAGGCAGAAGCCAGGCCTTCTGTTTTCACTGTGACCTAGTCGTGTGCAAGATGGAGAGATGCCGTGGAGCAGCTTGTGTGGGCAGCTCCTGCAGGTGCCATCGGGAGTGGCCAGATGTGTGGGCACCAGATGCCCTCACAGGGCAGCCTAGCCTCTTGTGCTGTTGAGATCCACCCGATACAGGGCTACAGCAACTCTGAACATTTCTAGCACCTCCTGGGAGACAAGCCCCTCTCACCCTCCCAGCATAAGCACGTTCCCTTTATGAAAGAATGGGAAATAGCTGCTCTTTGCCCTGGAAGTAGCTGACCCTGGGGAGCCCTTGGTCATTGGGAAGTCCAGATTCCCAGCACCTCACACGGGGGAAGGTCCATGCAGCAGAAACTGCCATCACCAACTTGAGCTGCTGCGTTCCCCAGGCTCCTCCGGAGAAACGTGCTCTGGCCATGCGTGTTCAGAGGAGAGTGCCAGAGAGTTTCAGAGTAGCAGTGGGGTGGATACTTTGCTCATGTCACGGAAACAGATTTCTTCTCAGGATCATCCAAAGGGTGTTCACACCACTTATACAGGAGGAGGAAAGGACAGCCAGACCTGCTTCTGCTACAAGACTGACACTTGTTTGTGTAAAGTCAGGTTTGAGACTAGCTATAGAGATGGGGATGTTTGTGGTTGAAAGGGTGGAGCAGGTGATGGAGACAGTGATGGGGAGGTGACAAGCATTCCTTGCTTACTCCATAAACAGGACCCGAGAAGCTTCTGTGTGCCAGACGCTGCCAGGCACCAGGAACAAAGATAGACACAACTGCTTCCTTCAAGGGGCTTCCTTGAAGCTCTCCCTGACCCCAGGTCCAGGTCAAGACCCCTGTTATTTGCTCTTGGGAACCCCTGTGCATTTCCTGTATAGCACATGCAATAGTGTGTAATTAGGTATTTGTGAGATTATCTGGCTTCTGCTTGTGTCTACCTCTAAATCACAAGCTTTGCTCACTACTGTATCCTCAGGCCAAGTACAATGCCTGGCACATACTAGGTACTCATAAGATATTTATTGGATGAATAAAAAGAGAGTCACTTTTGGTGATCAGAGTATGGGCCCCCTTTAAGGTCCCAGAATTTCCCCTTTAGAGTAAAGATTGTACACCCACAGATCAGCCACTGCCCATGGCTGGTCAGGGGCAGGCAAGTGAAGACACTGTTGGCTTAAGGGATATAAAATGCTTGAATGCCAGTGGGTGGGGTGGGGTGGGATTGATGACAGAGCTGTGGGGTAGGTGGACAGCAGAGAGGAGAGAGCTGTGGGTCTTATCAAATGGAATCCCTGGCTTTTCTTCTGCCCCCAGTCAGATCCTTAGTGAGAGAGATCCATGGGCGGGAAGAGGAGGTGCACATGTCAGAAAGCTGTGGCAAGTGAACCTGCTCATTTGGACTTTAAGGGAAGGTTGGAGAAACTGAGGTCTCAAGCCAGTAGATCATGTCCCGTTGCCATCCAGATTCTTGGTGGGGCACAGGATAGGCACCATAGCCATTATAGCAGGTGGCAAGAAATCCTCCTATGCTGTGAGGAGAGCCTGGAGGCCTTCCAGAAGCTGGGCTGGGGAATCTCTTACCTCGGGAGACTGCAGGGAAGCCTATTGTGAGGATGGGGGTGGAGCAGGAGTGGGGGAGTCTTTCTCAGGGGGTTCTTGGCAGTGACTTCCTAATCCTGGAAGCTCAAGGAAGCATTGAGACAGACACTTTGAGAGAAAGGGTGACACCTGGATATTATACACTGTAATGGAACCAGCCAAGTGGTAAATGCAGCTTTTAAATAGGTTTTGTGTTCCCCATTAACTGCCCTGATGTTGATTAGCCCTGACAGCCAAGGAGAAGGGACTGGTCAGCAACTTTCCCCTGTCAAGGCCTCCTGCTCCTGGGGGCTGCAAGAGCTCGGCCTCCCCTTTTGGCTACTTACTGGAAATTGCAAAGACATGCGGGTGGGGAGTGTGATGGGGGTGCTTTCTGGAAGGAATCTGGCGGGCAGGCTTGGCTCCAGGCTCCTATTCTCTTTTAACTCCTTTGCCTACCCTTGTACCATAAGTAGGGTTGACAATGGAGATTTGGAGATATTTAAAGGATGACCTCCCTTTAATATATAGGTGTGGAAAAGGGGCCACACCAAAGAAGGAGCCACTCAGTCTGGAGGTGCCCTGGGAACAAATCACCATCTGGAGTTTGAAGCACTTGAACGGCCACTGGTTCTGATCTATTTAATGGCCTTCTCTAGATGCATCTTCAGACTTGGTTCTGAAGACATGTAGGTCCACACTCAAGAGTCAAGGAGGACACATGGAGGTCATCTAAGAGCCCAGGACCATCCCATTAGGATGCCAGCCTTCCTAAAGCAAGGACTATGACAGCAACCATGGGAGATTCCAGAAACCTGGTAACTTCCAGGCTTTTCTACCCTCCTGGAGCATCAGAGGAGATTATAATAAAGGAAGCCGTGAGATTGCCCTTGGGAAGAAAGAGGCAGGAGGAGCTGGGGAGACTGACTCCTATCTGACCAGGGTTCATAGGTACGTTGGAGGCTCCAGAAGATGGAGGAAGCAAGATGTGTCCTTGGGCTTTTCAGAAGGAAAGAATTCAGGGAAAGTTGATCAGGGGCAGAAGAGTGGCCCCAGGATTTTAACCCCAGGGGGTCGAGCCTAGAGGAATGGGAGGGGTTTGGCGGGGGTATGTTTCTCAGCCTTCTACTGTTATCATATGTTCTTGAAGGAGTTTTGTGTCAGCTGATTTCATATCTATTGCCCAGGTCAGGCCCCAGGTTCAAAGTATATGAGCAAAGGAGAAATATCCCCTTGACGTGCCTGCCTCTGGGTGAACTGCTTTTGCTCAGCCCTGGACTGGAGGAGGCAAGGTTGTAAAGTCGGGGAAGTTTATCATCAGTAACTCCCAACTCCTTCTGCAGCTGTCTCTGTGGGTCGCCTGCCTCTGCCTCACAACCCTTCACCCCATTGCTCTCGCAATGTCCATTCTCTCCACCCCCAAGATGAAACCTCTGAGAATTCTTTCTAACGGTTAGAGGGCAAAGCTGAGTTTTAACTCTATTCTGTCTGACTCCATGCTCATACTCTTTCAATCACCCCACAGAGTTTTCACATAAAAATGCTCATCATAGCACCATCTATGAAATAAAAAACTGAAAATAACCTAAATGTTCAACAATTAGGGGGTTGTTTAGTAAATCATGATGCATCCATTTGTTACAACATTATACAGACATTAAAAGTGATCATTACAGGGCTTCCCTGGTGGCGCAGTGGTTGAGAGTCCGCCTGCCGATGCGGGGGAAGCGGGTTCGTGCCCCGGTCCGGGAAGATCCCACGTGCCGCGGAGCGGCTGGGCCCGTGAGCCACGGCCGCTGAGCCTGCGCGTCCAGAGCCTGTGCTCCGCAACGGGAGAGGCCACAGCAGTGAGAGGCCTACGTACCGCAG
>NC_041216.1:6283675-6287693 GCF_002837175.3 Physeter macrocephalus
CCACATGCCGCGGAGCGGTTAGGCCCGTGAGCCATGGCCGCTGAGCCTGCACGTCTGGAGCCTGTGCTCCGCACAGGGAGAGGCCCACGTACCGCAGAAAAAAAAAAAAAAAAAAAAAAGTGATCATTACAGAGACTGGGTAGCAACTTGGGGAAAGGTTTATGATAAGACACTAAGGGAAAATACAATGCAAGTACTACAACTGCCTTAATTGCAATGATGGAAAATATGTCAGTGTGTCAACAAGGGCTGGCAGATAATATGCAGGACCAGGGCAAAAAATGACTGTTAGGGTGGAGGAGGGATGGATTTTTTTTTCTTTTAAAATGATTTGCTTATCTTTTATTCTTTTTTGCTTAGTCTTTTTTTACTTTGAGATAATTTTTCAGTGTTGGTGTAGATCATACAGAATATAAGATTAGACAAGGTCAGAATCTGAGAAACTCCCTAGACTGGGGACTCTGATTCCTTCGTATTAAGGGGCCTCATTCAGACAGAAAGCCTCTATATTGTGGTTAAGAGTATGAGTGTTGCAGTGAGATAGGCACGGATCAGAATCCAGATCTATTCCTAGTAGCTATATAACCCTGAGCCTGACCAAGAGCAAGCACCACTAACTTTGCAAAAGTTCAAGGTCAGTGCAATCAGGTATAGAAGATAAAGTTCTCAATACATTTTAATTCCACAGAAGGTCTTACCAACCCCTCCTCCATCATCCGTCTTCAGTGTTAAGTGTTTTAATTTCCCTAGTCTCTTCCAAAGCAAAACCGAATGTTTAAGGGGATGGGGAAGGGAAGGAAAGGAGGGCTGGCTCATCTGTTGTCCATGGTCCTGATTCATTGTTGCACGTAAGTGCAGTAGATGGTTATTTCTTTGAGAAGTTGGAGGGGGCTGATGTTCTCCCTGCCCTACTCCATTCCTCCCTGAAACTAGGTTTATGATAACAACTTCAACATGGTCTTCATCAGTGAGAGGACTGAAAACATTGGGATTTCTGGAGCTGGGAGGAAAGGGAATTAGAACAAGTTACAGGTTGGGGCCAGGGAAGGTAGATGACACGTCAGCCCTGACTGAGTTACGATCCTGGTTAATGGCAGCAAGACATACCATATATTGGGCAGAAAGTGAAAGTTTTAAGTCATAGTGGCCTTTGGAAGCATTGAAATCAGGAGTGAAAAACTAAAGGATCAACAGTTGGTGCGCGTGCGGCTTCCCTAATCTATACTTGCCACGGAATCTTGGTGTCTTTTATAAAGTGTAAAAAAGTGGCTTTGATGGTCTGTTCTATAGACTGTCTCCAAAATGTTGCCTGATAGCATCTAGCAAATAGCAACTCCGAGAGGACGCAATCTTTGCCCACACTATCTCTGTCTCTGTCACATTCGTTCTCTATTTATCTCTGTCTTTCTCTGTGCTCAGGTAGTCTCTCTCTCTCTCTTGCTCCCTCCTCCTGCTCTTTTTCTTCAATCTATTTTTGCTTGTCAGAAAAACACCATGTAATTTTCTTTAAAAATTAATTCTACCCTACAAAATATGTCTAAAATATTCAAGATGGAAAAAAGTTTCCTTTAAGAGTAGCTTGCATTAGAACTGTTTCTTCTAGCATAATCGAGTTAATGAGCACCCCCTTAGAATTAAATGCAAAGTAACTTTCACACTGGTGGTGAGCTTCAAAGATGGGTGAATAGATAACTAATAGCATGGTTCCCCTTGGCAACTAAGATAAACTTTGATCCTGATTGGCTAAAATCAGTCAAGGAAAGGATGGAATTAAGTCCAAACAGCCATATTCAGTGCTCTTTGAAGCAATGAGAAGAGAAGAAAGGCAATAATGGAAGGTGGAAGAGGGTCGGGATAGATAGTGAACCTGAAGTTAGTTGCAGAAAATTGTCTTTTTGGACTATGGAATTTGGTCTGGACCTAAGTGGAGGAACTAGAAGGCAGGAGTGACATCCAATTCTAATAAAACCAAGAGCAAGCACAAATTAGTTTTGGTGTGTTTGAATACAGAGGCTGGTTAATCCGTGAGTTGCTGGTGCAGGCAATCAGATAGAGTTAAGTCCACGTTGTTCATTAGCTCCAAAAACCAGAGCCCAAGGCAGAGCAAACACAACCCAGGAAGGCTGCTGACATAAGGACATGTTCAAAGGAAATTTGCAATCCAGTAAGTCTTTGAAGGCTGTAGACTCTTTATACTTAATACCATTTTAATTCGTTCGTTTTCTCCAAGCCTACTGCCTTCACCCACGACTTTATCATGCCTCACCTGAACTACTGCAATATCTTCCTAACTTGTTTCCACATTGGCCAGAAGGGTTCTAGTCACCACTCAAATCGAGTCACACCATTGCCTGCTTAAATCTCTTCAAAGGGATAGGGATACTTAACATAACACAAGGATACATGATATAAACTCTCTAGTATTGAATGCAAGGCCCTTCATGATCTTACTCCAGTTCCCCTTTTGCCCACGAGCCACAAGTCCCATCTCTCCCTCCCCCTCCCCCAACATGCAGTCCATTACTAGACATTCTGAACAGCCCACTGTTTCACTCATTTTTGTATCATGCCCTCCCTTTTCTCTGGGTTAATCATTCTGACTGAAATTCTCTATTCCTCTCCTACCATTTTCCTGCTACCTCATGTCCTTCAGGATTCGGGTAAGGATTACCCTTGCCTCTCCTAACCACCACCTCCTTCAGAGTCTTGGCTGATTGCTCTTACAATGTATTTCTCAAACACTCAACACATATCTCTATATTAACACTTATCACCTTGCCTTGTAACTGTTTATTTACCTGTCATTTTTTGTCTTTACTGTAGGCTTCTAGAAGGCAGGGACTGTGTCTTGTTTCTTGTGGCCCTCAAGCTCTTAGCATGGTACCTGGCATATGATAGGCACTGAGTAAATGTTTGTTGAATAAATAAATGAACCTGAGATTTCCAAGTTGAAATTCATTATAGACAAGGTTGAAAGTGAGAGGGAATAAATCTGTCCCTTGACACTGCATTTATTTAAGTCTTTCTTCAAATAGAATTTTCTCCTAATTTTAATATATAACTGGGGAGTTAATGTCACCAATATTTGTGAAATTTCATGCTTTCAGTAGAAGAAAAATAGTCCCTGTGCACAAATGACAACCATAAGTGAAATATGAGTGGTGATAAGATGAAGTGCTTTGGGAGAATAGAGGAGAGAGAGAGAGACAGAGAGAGATTGCTATTGAGCATGATGACAGAGAGGCCTTTTGTAGCAGTTAGGAATTGTCTACCCTGACCCCATGCTTTTGACTCACATGGTGCCCACTCATGCACCATGCCTGGTGGCTAAAACGCTGAGTTTCTGGAACCTCAGCTCTGACCATGGCAGTGAAACAGTATCTCGTTTTGTCTCACCCCTGGTCTCATCCCTGGTTTGTCCCAGTGTCTCTCTGGCTTCCGACTCTTCTGATTTGGTCTTTCCTCCTGGTTTCATGCTTGCTTAGAAGATAAACTCTCTGGGCTTGTTTTCTTGGAATCTCTTAATGTTTAGATCTATCAGCTTCTCTCTGCTACGGGATGTTTTGGAGGCCCCCTGAGATCTTACATGTGTTATCCGATTGGCTCCCTGCAACAGGGGATAGGAAGGAAGTGAGCCTTAAGGATAATGGGAGCTTAATAAGCAGATATGATGGACAGATCATAAACTTTTCCAAGTGAGGGACAGAGTGAGTAAACACATGAGTGGGAGATCAGAGGTAGAGTGTTGACTTGGGCATTGTGTCTATTCCAACCACGGCTAGTGCTTTGTGAGAGAGCGTGGTTTGAGGAGGGCAGTTGATGTGGGCAGAGCTAGGAGCATGGCCAGGGTCACAGACCAGGATGGCACATTAAGTAATGCCAGTCTCCATTTGAAGGTCATTTTAGGGATTAAAATTGACAAGGGCAGGGCTTCCCTGGTGGCGCAGCGGTTGCGCGTCCGCCTGCCGATGCAGGGGACACGGGTTCATGCCCCGGTCCGGGAAGATCCCACATGCTG
>NC_041216.1:6287845-6334129 GCF_002837175.3 Physeter macrocephalus
CGGGAGAGGCCACAGCAGTGAGAGGCCCGCGTACCGCAAAAAAAAAAAAAAAAAAAAAAAAAAAAAAAAAAATTGACAAGGGCACCCAAGCGACAAAGACCAAGACCAAGAGGGCTGAGTGGTTGGCCTCAGGCAGGGATGTCCTGGGAGGCCTGAGACTGCCCCAACAGGTACATGGACAAACCTACGTTCACCCGAAAGCCTTCTGGATCTGAGTCTAGCATCTGAAAACTTCATGTGGAAGGGCCACATCCACATGATTAAATGCTAAAGAGACTTGAGTTCGAACAAGTTCTTGGCTTGGACGATTTGGAAGATAAGGGAGGACTTTCGGAGAATTGTTTGAGAGGAAGAAGAGTAATGACCCAAGTTATAGGAGGTTGGAAGAAAAGAACCGTCCTCCCACGACAAGCATGGCTGTGGAAGAAGGAGAGAACTAGGACAGTAGCTAGAGGGCTACATGGGAGCTTTTATGCTGTTATTTTAATAGTTATTGTTTGCGTGTAAAAGGGTCCCTGGATAGATGGTGTGCATCCATTTCTGGCCATGCATTCCTGAGGAAGGACCCCACCTTCACCAGGACCCCAGCACAGGTAGCACAGCCCAGTGCCAGGCAGGATGAAGGAACTTCCTGGGACTCTCATCTGAAAACTGGGCCCTTAGATCTGCTGGAGTCCGTGAAGACAGCAGGGCTTCTCTTTGTGTCCTTTGAACTATTGTCAACATCCCCCCAAACTCAACACAAAGGATGCATTTACCTGGGATCACGCTGCACAAGGCTGATGACTCAAACGGCAGATTTCTTTGCTTTTGGCTGGAAGTACAGAAACTCAGTATGGCAACACGAGTGAGCTCCTGCAGCTCTGATTGCCAGTTATAGATGTCTTTGATGAATAAAAAATGGGAACGTGAATTAATTATTACTTATGAAATGCAGATTGTTTGGTAGACAAATATCTTTCGCACTCTGGGGCCCATCGGGGAGGATCATAAAACTAACGATGAGAAAGTGATGAGAAGGTTGGAGTTCATGGATCCAGGCACAATTTTGGAAACTCAACTCCATAATAAATGATGGCAATAGTCTCTCTGTCCCCGTCTCTCTCTCTCTGGGTTTCTGTCCAGCCTTTCTGTCTTCCGGGACTCTAGGTTTCTAATTTTCTCTGCTTATGCCTTTCTCATTCTGTTCCTACCTTCAGCCTCCCTGATCCAAGGCACAACTCTGTGGTCTTTGCCTCCTTTCTCATCTGTCATAGTTCCTCGGGAATCATAACTGTTGTATCTCTCTCATGGCCTCTGCATCTCCTGGTTTCTCTGGTGTCATTTTTCTTGTGGTTCCTCTACCTATGTCTCCCTCCGTGCCTCTCTCTCCCTCCCTTCTCCTGCTCCTTCCCCTCCTCCTCCTCCTCCCTCATCTTCCTCTCTCCTCCTTCCCACCCTCCTTGGTCTACTCATGGTCCCTGTGACATTGTCTACCTCTTTCCTGATATCTCTGTCTCCCTGGTTCTCAGTTTTTCTATCCCCTCACCCCGTTTTATTTTCTCACTGCTCTCTGAAATCATCATGTTTTGGGGGTTTGCTTGTGGATGGTCTGTCTCTCCTACCCCGACCTAATTACTGGACCAGGCAGGAGGCCCTATGAGAGCAGGGCTTTGCCTCACTCAAGGCTGTATCCTCAGTGCCTAGAATAATGCCTGGCACATGGAGGGGGAGGTCAGTAAATATTTGTTAACTCACTGGGTTCTCTGTCCCAGGCCCCCGCTCTCACTTTTTTTGTCTGTCTATGTCTCTGTGACTCTTCAGTCTCAGGCTCTCTATCTCTGTCTCTAGCTCTTCTGGGCTTTCTAACTCTCTGTCATGGTCCTTCTTTCTCCCTAACTCTTGAATCTTTCTCGTGGTCTCTGTATGACCTAGCATTTCCCTCCTGGTCTCTCTCCTCTCCCAGCAGCAGGAGATGGGGCTGCAGGCAGCCTGGGCCAGTGCAGAAACCAGGCTACTCCCCCCAGACCCTGCCTCGTGCACAGCCTGCTGCGTGGCCTCTCTCCAGGACCTTCCAACAGCAACCACAAAAAAGAGAAGGTCCCTTTGCTTGCTTGGAAGCCAATCATGGTGGCCCCTGATAAGACAGATAAGGTTGTCTCTGATCTTCTTCTCCCTCCCTCCCCGCAGCTGCTTTGATCAGGCCAGAGCTTTGAAGAGCATCTTGGGACAGTCACTACAGGTGGCTGGCCCCTGGATAGGTTGTGGTATGGGGGCCCTTTTCTTGGCAAGTTCTTGCCTGCTTGTTGTCTAAGTCATAGACAAACAACATTTTTCTTGGAACTAGCAGCTGCCTCTCTGGACCCATAACTCCTGTTGTCTTCAGCCAAACATACTGCAGGGGGCAAAACCCTGGGGAAGGTCAACTCTGGAGCAATGAAACCTTTCAGGATGAGGTTCCATGTCATCAGGATTAAAAGCATGGGTCACACAAACTGAGTTAAAATTCCAGTTAAGGGCTTCCCTGGTGGCGCAGTGGTTGAGAGTCTGCCTGCCGATGCAGGGGACACGGGTTCGTGCCCCGGTCCGGGAAGATCCCACATGCCGCGGAGCGGCAGGGCCTGTGGGCCATGGCCGCTGAGCCTGCGCGTCCGGAGCCTGTGCTCCGCAACGGGAGAGGCCACAACAGTGAGAGGCCCATGTACCGCAAAAAAAAAAAAAAAAATTCCAGTTAAGCCACTGACCTTATGTCTCAGTTTTCACATCTGTAAAATGGGAACATTAGCCTTTATCTTAGAGTGTGGTAAGTGGATTAAATGTGGTAATACCTGGCAAGCATAGTGTCTGGTCTGTGGTAAACGCTCTATAACCAGTAGCTATTAGAAATGGTGGCAGGCAGAGGGTATACACAGGAGTTTTTCTGCCGAAGAAAGGAGGCATGGGCGCTAGTCCTATGACAGCTGCGTGTATTTTTAGCAGTGATGCATTCAGAGTTGAAGAACTCTAAAGGGAGAAGGAGCCTTGGTTGGCCATCTGGTCCAGCCCTCTGCCTCAGGCAGATGAATTTGCAGATCACCTGGGGCAGGTGGAAGGTGTTCTCTCTTTCAGAAATTCCCCAGGGGCAGACATACCACAGTCTCCCTCCATCACCCATCTCTTTACTTCCTGGACAGTCAAGATGAGCTTCTGATGTTCCCATCTAAAGCCTCTTGCTCTCACCCTGGCCTGGTGGCTTGTGTCAAGTGTTCCACAGACCTGGAGAAGAGCCCTAGGCTGTCATCCAACATGGTGGCCCTTCAGACAGTGCCTCCCAGGCTGTGGCTGTGACTTCAGATGGGAGCCTTCACAGTCCCCAAATTATAGGAAGTCAAAGATGACATGGAGTCTGCAGTGCAGAGCCAAGAACTCACTCGAAAATAACTCCAAGGCTTTTTCCAATTTCCAGGAAATTGACGAGTCTTTCCAAGACTCAGCCTTTACGCATGGCCTGGGCTGGGCCCTGCCTTCCATCTCTAGCACTCCTACTAAGCCTGCGAGCCCCACCCTATACCCTGAGCCCGCTTCACCGAGGTTCTTCACCACCCCAGCCCACCTCCCTTGGCGCTTTGACGTGGTCCCATGGATCTCGGCACCTGCAGATGCTGGCAGAGAGGGAAGGACGTTTGGGTGAGACTTGTTCCCGTCTTTGCTCCAGATGACTCACCACTTGCCTTAGCTTTTCTCTTCCCATAGTTACGTAATCCTGACTCCAGGATTAAAAATACTCCACTGACTACCCCGTCCATCTGTCATTCTCTCTCTTTCTCTCTCATATTTATACATATGATCTTACTTTAAAAATACTTCGGAAAGAGCACTTCCATCATTTACATGATATCAGAGATGGGCTTCCGAGTCAGCATTGGCTTCCTCCAGAACAGCAATCGTGGAGTGAGATTTCCCTAAACCTCTAGGTCTGCAGTCTGTTTGGTGCCTTCACTTTCTCATAGGTTTGCCAAAAAGGACCTGTCTCCGGAGCTGTCCAGCACTTCCTCAGGGCAGCTCCTCGGCCCGTCGCACAGCCTGGGCTGGCATTTACTGCATGGGGTGTCTTCCTAACCAGTCTGGGAGTTAGAGGAGGTGGTGAGCTGTGTTGTCTGGCTGACTCAGGGTTTGGGTAATAGACAGCCTGAGTCCAGTCACCAGGAAGGGGGCCCTGCTCCCTACTCTGCCCCTATCTCATGACCCAGCTCCCCTCATCTCCATATGCCAGGAATCATCGCTGGAGATGGAAAAAAAAGTGCAAGGTTTGATTTCTGTTGTTTCTGTTATCATGCAATCTGAGGACTCTCTAGAGCCAGAGGGGACCAACACTCTTGATTGAAAACTCACTCATTCATTCATTTGCTCATTTGATATACCAGTTGGAGGGTTCACCATGTACTTGGTGGGTCAGATTCGCTAAGAGGTGCAGCCAAAGTAGGGGAGACAACTCGTGAAGACCAGAGAATTTAGTATCACAGGACCTGGGTTCAAGTCTGGTCTCTGCTGGATGCCAGTTATGTGACAATCGTCAGAGCTCCCAGAGTCTCAGTGTCCCCATATGTGCCACAGACACTATGAATTCTGCCTCCTGGGGCTGGCGCAGTGCTAATGGGAGTGGCAGTGCCTTGTAGGAAGCAATGCTGAGCAGAATGTATCATCATTCTGTGTGTGTGCTTTCAGAACCCACAGGAACCTCCCTCATGAGCTTTGCCTCCGGCCTCGCCTTCTCTGATCTACATTTCATGTGGGCCACTAGAGTGTTTGATCCAGAGTTTATACTGATCTTTCAGACTGGTCACAGCACCTAGTTTAAACTCCTCAGTATGACACTCAAGACCTGCCTCCTCCCATCTTCTCTGGACTGCATGACTGGCTGAATAGGTCCTGCTCTTTCTGCTCTGTGTGCTTGTGGTTCAGTGATTAATTCTCTGTGTCCAGTTTCCTCAACCATAAAATGGGGCAAATGAGAGTACAGGCAGACCTGGAGACATCACAGCCTAGGTTCCAGACCACCGCAATAAAGATAATATCAAAACAAAGAGAGTCACATGAATTTTTTGGTTTCTCAGAGCATGTAAAATTAGCTTTACATTATACTGTAGCCTATTAAGTGTGCAATGATATTATGTCTAAAAATAAAGGTACACACCTTGGAATCATGCTCCCTGACTTCAAACTATACTACAAAGCAACAGTAATCAAAACAGTATGGTACTAGCACAAAAACAGACATACAGATTAATGGAACAGAATAGAGAGCTCAGAAATAAACCCACACACTTATGGTCAATTAATTTATGACAAAGGAGACAATAATATACAATGGAGAAAAGAGAGTCTCTTCAATAAGTGGTGCTCGGGAAATTGGAGAGCTACAGTAAAAAAAAAATGAAATTAGAACATTCTCTAACACAATATACAAAAAAATAAACAAACTAAAAAGAGATTAAACACCTAAATGTGAGATCGGATACCATAAAACTCATAGAGGAAAACATAGGCAGAACAGTCTTTGACATAAATCACAGCATTATCTTTTTGGATCTGTCTCTTAAAGTAAAGGAAATAAAAGCAAAATTTAAAAAATGGGACCTAATTAAACTCAAAAACTTTTGTACAGCAAAGGAAATCATCAACAAAATGAAAAGACAACCTACTGAATGGGAGAAAATATTTGCAAATGATATGACCAATAAGGAATTAATATCCAACATATATAAACAGTTCAGACAACTCAACATCAAAAAAACAAACAACCTGATTTAAAAAATGGGCAGAAGAACTGAACAGACATTTTTCCAAAGAGGAAATGCAGATGGTCAACAGGCACATGAAGTGATGCTCAACATCACTAATCATCAGGGAAATGCAAATCAAAACCACAATGAGATATCACTTCACACCTGTCAGAATAGCTATCAACAAAAAGGACACAAATAACAAATGTTGTCAAGGGTGCGGAGAAAGGGAACCCCTGTACACTGCTGGTGGGAATGTGAATTGGTGAAACCACTGTGGAAAAGAGTATGGAGATTTCTCAAAAAACTAAAACTAGAACTACCATATGACCCAGCAATTCCACTCCTGAGTATACATCTGAAAAAAACAAAAACACTAATTCAAAATGATACATGAACCCGATGTTCATTGCAGCATTATTTACAATCACCAGGATAAGGAAGCAACCTAAGTGTCCATCAACAGATGAATGGATAAAGAAGATGTGGTATATATATAAAATGGAATATTACTCAGCCATAAAAAAGAATTAAAATTTGTCATCTGCAACAACAGAGGTGGACTTGGAGGGCATTATGCTAAGTGAAATAAGTCAGAGAGAGAAAGACAAATACTGTATATTACTTATATGTGGAATCTAAAAAATAAAGCAAACTAGTGAATATAACAAAAAAGAAGCAGACTCATGGATATATATAACAAACTAATGGTTACCAGTGGGGAAGGGGTGGAGAGGCAATATAGGGGTGGGGGAGTGGGAGGTACAAACTATTGTGTGTAAGATAGGATCAAGGATGTATTGTATAACATGGAGAATATAGTTAATATTTTGAAATGACTATAAATGGAAAGTAACTTTTAAAAATTGTGTAACGTTTTTTAAAAATTATAAATAAATAAATAAAATAATGGATTGAGAAAACAATGTACATACCTTAATTTAAAAATTCTTCATTTCTAGCCAAAGCAAACTTGAGAAAGAAAAACAGAGTTGGAGGAATCAGGCTCCTGGACCTCAGACTATACTACAAAGCTACAGTAATCAAGACAGTATGGTACTGGCACAAAAACAGAAATATAGATCAATGGAACAGGATATAAAGCCCAGAGATAAACCCACACACATATGGTTACCTTATTTTTGATAAAGGAGGTAAGAATATATAATGGAGAAAAGACAGCCTCTTCAATAAGTGGTGCTGGGAAAACTGGACAGCTACATGTAAAAGAATGAAATTAGAGCACTCCCTAACACTATACACAAAAATAAACTCAAAATGGATTAAAGACCTAAATGTAAGGCCAGACACTATAAAACTCTTAGAGGAAAACATAGGCAGAACACTCTATGACATAAATCACAGAAACATACAGATGGCCAAGACGCACATGAAAAGCTGCTCAACATCACTAATTATTAGAGAAATGCAAATCAAAACTACAATGAGGTATCACCTCACACCAATCAGAATGGCCATCATCAAAAAATCTACAAACAATGAATGCTGGATAAATAAAATCTACAAACAATAAAAAATCTACAAACAATAAAAATTGACAAAAATAAACAAACAAGCATGTGGAGAAAAGGGAACCCTCTTGCACTGTTGGTGGGAATGTAATTGATACAGCCACTATGGAGAACAGTATGGAGTTTCCTTAAAAAAACTACAAATAGAACTACCATATGACCCAGCAATCCCACTACTGGGCATATACTCTGAGAAAACCATAATTCAAAAAGAGTCATGTACCACAATGTTCATTGCAGCTCTATTTACAATAGCCAGGACATGGAAGCGACCTAAGTGTCCACTGACAGATGAATGGATAAAGAAAATGTGGCACATATATACAATGGAATATGCTGGGACAAAATGAGAGAGTGGCATGGACATATATACACTACCAAATGTAAAATAGATAGCTAGTGGGAAGCAGCCATATAGCACAGGGAGATGAGCTCGGAGCTTTGTGACCACCTAGAGGGGCGGGATAGAGAGGATGGGAGGGAGACGCAAGAGGGAGGAGACATGGGGATATATGTATATGTATAGCTGATTCCCTTGTTATAAAGCAGAAACTAACACACCTTTGTAAAGCAATTATACTCCAATAAAGATGTTAAAAGAAAAAATGCTTTATTTCTAAAATATGCTAACCATCAGGTGAGCCTTCAGAGAGTTGTAATATTTTTGCAATAATAACATCAAAGATCACTGATCACAGATGACCACAACAAATATAATCATAATGAAAAAGTTTGGAATGTTGCGAGAATTACCAAAATGTGACACAGAGACATAAAATGAGCAAATGTTGTTAGAAAAATGACACCGATAGACCTGCTCAATGCAGGGTTGCCACAAACCTTGAATTTGTAAAAAAACGCAGTATCCGTGAAGCATGGTAAAGCAAAGCACAATAAAGCGAGGTCTGCCTGTAGATACCCAAAGAGTATAAATGAGTGGATATGTGGAGAACACTTGAAACAATGAGAAACGGTCAATAAGGGCTCGTCACCAGTAGTAGTTATGTAGAAGCTCAGTCTTGCCTTTGAACATGCTGTTTCCTCTGCAGGGAATATTCCATTTCCACGACCTCCCTCCCTCCAGCCCCATCTGGCAAACTCCTACTTGCTTCAGGATTTGTTTTAAAGGGTAACTCCTGTGTGAAACCTGCCCTGGTTCTCAGATACTCAGGCCCCATCCTTCTCACGGCTCTGCTTCCTACATAACTGTGCACACCTCGGTTTCTCAGCAGGCTGCCTTCCACAAATACTGAGCAACCACCCTTACTCCCCAACCTTTCCTTTCCCTAGGTCTTACTATGTTTGGATCTTGTGAGATAGTAATTGTTGTCTTTGAGTCAAGCCTGGTTGAGCCGTGTTTCCTTCACCTCCAGCGCATACCACCGGGCTGTGTGAGCTCCTCCCACGAACCAGGTGATGGATAAATTATCCCTCCCAGCAATCCCAAGGGAGATTGCACCCACCGCACGGGTGAGGAAAGTAAAGGCCAAGTGAACTAACCATGGCCCCAAGGAGCTGACACTGGCTTACTTTGACTTTGGGATCAGGCGTGGGCCTCCTTCCTGCCACCACGCCTGGGACCTGCCATGCCTGGTGCACCCACACTTGCCCTCTCCATTCCTGCCCCAAACTGAAAGGCTGGCAGGAACCGTGCTCCATGGCCTGGGCAGGGCAGGGAGAGGAGGGCTGACCAGACCCCTGCCACTCTCTCCCGGCCTAAGTCATGTGTCTGTCCCTCCACGAGGTGCTCCCCAGAGCAGGACCTGCACCCGGTGAATCTGAGGAGGCCACCGAGCACAGGACTTCTGCTCTGCTGCTAGCATGACCCGGACACACCCTGCCTGCCCACGCCAGGCTGGCCTCAGCTCAGAGAGGAGGTCAGGCGGGAAAGCAGAAGGAGGGGAGGAAAATTGCTTTTTCGCTGCCCCAACTGCAATCACCTCTAGGCTGTTATATAATCAATAAAATATCAGTGCCTGTGAGCGGGCTCCGGGCCTCCTGCCCTGGGGAAGGCCGGCCTCTCATCTCGGGGTCTGCTCTGTGATTGTGATTTGGCTGGATGGGACGGCTTTCAGGACAGTTTGGCGGTGGAAGGCGTCCAACGTGCCGGCTCCCTGTGTGCGTGAGCTCACTGCCTCTTCTCCTTCCAGCAGCCTCTGTCCCCCCAACCCCGGCCCGTTCTCCCTGCTGCCAAGGTCATCAAAGGCCCGTTCGAAGCTCACCCAGACTGTTTGTGCCATTTGTCCCGGGGTGGGACTGTCACAGCTGACGGCTCACAGGTGCACACTCCCCAAAACCCACATACACACGCCCTCCCCGTGCACAGTACACACACAGCCACACACTCTCACACGCAGAGAGGCAGCCCGTCTCCTGCACACCTTCTGACATTCACAGCTCCCCTCACAAACCCACCATGGAGTCGGAGACACACTCACACGTGCCTACACACACACACACACACACACACACACACACACACACACACACACACACACACACAGACTCTGCGCATCCGCCCGAAACACTGAGCTGCTGCTGCTGTTCCCTTTGTTTCTGTCTCGCTCTCTCTCTCTGTTGGAGATGAGGGGAATTTGGCTACCGCATCTCTTTGTCTCCGACAGCCTCTCTGGCTTGCTCTCTGTGGCCCGCAGCATCTGCACACACAGGCATGCGGAGGCCTGTGAGGCTGCACACACACACACACCCCTCTCACACATAGCCACGCGGGCTCCGGTCGGTGGCAGGGTTCTGATCTGTGGGATGGGAGACCTGGGAGGGATGGAGCGGGCCAGTGAGGTATTCTAGGAGGTGGTCCAACTCAGAAGCCTGGCAGACAACCTTGGACCTCTGATGATAGAAACAATAATACCCAGAAGAGAATGATGCTTCCACATAGAAGGTAGATGCAGTGTGGGGATTCAGAGCAGACTCTCAGGCCAGCTTCGCTTGGTTTGAATATGTGGCTCTACCACTTACTGGCTGTGTGGCTCTGGGCAACTTGCGTAACTTCTCTGTGCCTTGGTTTCCCTGTCTGTAAAATGGGAATGTATCAGCATCACCTCAAGGTGGTCATGAGTTCAATGAATTACGTAGGTAAAATGTTTAGGATACTAGACGTGTTAGCTACCATTATGGTCCTATGCATTAGGCACTGTGATAGGCACCAGATTTGTGTTATTGCAATTAATTCTCCCATCAACCCTGGAAAGCAGACTTTTCCCCCATAGAGATAAAATGTCCTATTCAAGGTTATTAATTGAAGAGCTAGACTTAGGACTCAAGTGTTCCATTCATAAGCTGTGTCCTATGCTGCTCCTCCATCCATGGCAGCTCTCCTTTCCAGAGGCAGAATCTGGGGTCGGGGACACAAAGCTAACTTGGAGAAGGACAGCCACAGAAGCGTGGTAGGAACTAAGATCTGACCAGTGACCGAGGCTGGAAACCTCATGTAGATGTAAGTTTGGGAACTAAGGCAGACGCCTAATAGAGTTGACTGGCCAATAGCAGAGTGGAGGAAAGCTTGGGCTAACTGGGGGTGGGGAACGGGAGGGCTCTGGTTCAGGGACTGGCCAGTGGCAAAGGGATGGACAGATTCTGGCTTGGGGACGGTGGAGGCTCCTGGGGCCAGCTTTGGCGGCCTGGCTGAGTCAGGTTGGCATAGCAAGGGACTTGAGGCTGCCCACAAGAGTCCCTCAAGCAGCCATGTCTGGGCAGGACAAGTCATAATCCTGCTACTCTTCCTTCTGGGAACAAGGTGGGGACCTGGGTGGGCCTGAACCTGCAGGGGCAGAATCAAGGATCAACAGAAGCAGGTGAAGGGCGAAGGAAGGACACAGATGCTCACTGATGTGTACTGGGCCCACGCGTCTGTGATCTCGTTGAGGGCTTGCCAGAACCCACGTGGTGGGCATTTGCATTTGCATTTACAGAAACAGAGACTAAGGCTTAGGGAGCTTAGCCATGCTTGAGAGTGCCCAGCGGGCTATATCTGGGCCCCTGGAATGCCAGGACTGGGGGTAGGACTTGGTGGGGGGCTGGCCAAGCAGTTTCCAAGCAGCCCCAGCCATAAGAAGCAGGGCATGGGGCAGGAGGCCAGGAGCAGCATGTCACAACATTGAAAGTCACAGCATCCACCTTTGGCACCCTGGTCCTGTGACCCAGCAGTTGCAGCGTGGAGCTGGGTTAGGAATGAAGGTGGTTTTGTGTTTAGCGAGTGAACACGCATCTCCTCTCACCAAGGGCAATTTCTTTCTTTTACTCCCCTTCAACAGTGAGCAGTGAACAGTGAGCACTAAACTCTTTCTTGGAAAGAGATTGGAAAAGAGAATTGGAAAAGTCCAATTCCACAGGGCGGTGCAGGGAGGGTGGAGTGAGTGGCCGGCAGGAGGGCTGAGTCACCTGCCTCAGCCGCTGGGCACAGGATGTGAGTTTGGGTGGATTAACATTCGGGCTAATTAATATATATATGTTTTGTAATTAACATTTTGCATGGAAAAGGGGGTGGCAGTGCCTCTGCTCTAGTCTGGGAGGGAAAAGGGTCCTCTGGCTCTTCAGCTCTGTATGAGTCGGGGTGGCTGGCCGCGGGTATTGGGAGGAGAGTGCAAGGAAGATGCCAGTGCTCTGGCAGACGGCAGGGTGGGGCAGAGAATTTGCACAGGGGGGATCTGTGGTGCTGGTGGCAATGATCTCACAGCCCAGCCACATCTGTGTAACTCCTCCAGTTATTCAAAGCGACTTCACACTCACCCATTCCGGGCAGAGAATGTGTCTTAGTTACCGCCATCTAGTGGCACATGAAGACCTACTATGTGTCCAGAACTGCTCTAGGTGCTTTGACCCTTCCCCCTATAGAGCTTGTAAGCTGGGAGGGGAAACAACCCGCAGAAACAAAAAATGATATGTTCCCTCATGCAGAAATATAGGAGCTGTGGAAGCATATAGCAGATGTATAGCTCTACACCCTGGGGCCAGGCTGTAAGCTCCATGAGGGCAGGGACCATGTCCATCCTGTCGCATTGGATCCCCTTGCACCTTTTAAAGGTCAATAAATAGGTGTCAAATTGGTGAAGGAATGGATGAGTTACATCCGGCCTAGATATGAAGTATGAAGAGCCGGCCAGGCAAAGGAGAGTGGAAACGGTGTTCCATGCAGAGGGAACAGCATATGCAAAGGCTGGAAGGCAAGAAAGAGCACTGGTTTAGTACTTTTGGAGGAGTGGAGGTGGGCATGGGGTGGGTCAGGAAGGGAGAAGAGGAGCAGGAGATGAAGCTCCAGAGGCAGACAGGATCAGAGCATGATGGGCTTATGGCCCTAGGGGCCCTTTGGGGCAATGAGGAAGAGGGAGGTGTGAAGGATGCACGTGGGTCCTACTGGTGTGGAGGTGGATTGGGCTGGGGTCGCCTGAGGGCAGGGAGACCCTCGGTGGCTGTGGCAGTGCCTGAGAAGGGAGAGAACGGTGGCCCGCCTGGGGGAAGGGGAGGTGGCCGTGGGAATGGAGAGAAGAGAAGGAAGGGCAGGACTTGGAGAAAGATGGATGCAGGGGTGAGGGAGTGGGTAGAGTGGTGAGGACCCCCAGCTTCTGGTTAGGACCGATGGACAGAGGCGGTATCTTTCCCTGAAACAGAAAATGAAGGTAGAGGCAGAGGCATGGAGCAGTCTCGGGGAGCATGTTTCATAAATGAATTCAACAGAAATGTCTCTGGACCAGGGATGGGACTGAGGTGCGATTCTACTCAGGTCTCCTCACAACCCACCCCACTCCCCATTTCTTCTCCATGTAGAGCCTGAGAGATCGCTCTAAAGCATGGATCTGACCACATCATTTCTCATCAAAACCCTCAATGACTCCCCAGTGTCCCTACAATGAAATCTAAAATCCTCATCATGGCCTCTAACATGCTATGCGATAAGGTCACGCTCGCTGCTCAGCTCTCGTCTCAGGCCCTTACCCCTGGCTCAGTACATGGCAACCATGTGGGCCTGGTTCCATTTCTCCATCTACCTAAGCTCCTCCTTGCTTCAAGGCCCTCGCAGGTGCTGTTCCCTCTGCTGGCATGCTTTTCCTCCTACTTCCTTACGTCACCAACTTCTGCTCATTCTTTATATCTCGGCTTAAAAGTCACTTCATCAGGGAAAACTTCCTTTACTCCCAGACCAGGCTAGCTTCCTCATCCTTCCTCTCCTCCATAGTCTCCAAAATTGTAGTTAAATTTCCTTTCCTCTGTAGTCTCCAAAATTGTAATTGCACCTGCACTCCACCCTTCCCCTCACCCCCAAACTCTAAGCTCCAGAGGGAGGTGACCATGTCTGTTTTATTGACCCCTGTGGCTCCAGGGCCCAGCACAGTGCCTGGCAAAGACTGAGGGCTCGGTATTTGTCAAAAAGTGAATGGAACGTGTGATGTATTTAAGATTATTTGTATCATGATGAATGTTTAGCAACAGTTAATTTGCAACATTAGGCAAGTTACCTGAGACCAAAATAGCAAAAGCATTCCATTTCAAATATAACTCTCTATGGAGATGACTCCCAGGCCTGCACCTCCAGCCAGCACTCACTGATTACACTCTTTCCCTTCTTCCAATATGTGTCTTCAACTGCCCCCTGGACATCTGCCCCTAGGTATTGTTCAGGTATCCCAGGCCAAACCTGGGCTGATCCTGGCCTCATCAGGCCCCATATTCCTTCCAGGGTTGGAACTAGTGAACTTGCATCATTGGGTCTTCCTTCTAGTCTTTTCCATGCACTCTCATTTGGGGAGGTGGGATGCCGGGGCAGGACATGGAGACCACCAAGGAGCGGGGAGCGGCTGAGAGCCCCATGGGCTTCTTGAGGGACTGGTTAGCCTTCCATGAAGGGGTCTGGGGTCTGGGCAGAGCCACAGGCCACAACAGGGAATGGGCAGAGGCTGCCACCGAGCAGACAAACAGGTGTGCAACCAGAGGCAGGGACCGAGGGGAAATGCCGAGGCACGGGCTGAGAGCGTGTTCCTTCTGTCCTCTATAATTTATGATCCTGCCTACATCTGCAAATGATGCGAGGTCACTTGCTACAAAAATACTGATAAAAGCCTACAGGAACATTCAAAATAGATGTTAGGGAGATCAACAACCAAACAGATGAAGGGGAAGAAAACGGCATCCGACACAGAAGCGTCGTCTCCTATTAGAAGGGTGCTTATGGTTTGCCAGGCTCAGTCCTGACAATCTTGGCCTCATTTGACCTCTAAAGTCTCCCCTCATTCTACAGATTGCCAGAGAGGCAAAGCCACTTGCCCAAAGGCACGCAGCTGACCGGTGGCAGGGCCGGGGGAAGGCTGGGATGGGGAGGGCCACCAGCCAGCAGTGTGGAGTGCCCCTCCTCTCTATTTTCTTGACATCCCCTCCCAGCTCTGGGGTGCAGGCCCTTAATCTTGCCCCTGCTTTGCTGAAATGTCCTGCATCTTTGTCTACCCTGTACAGTAGGACCAGATTGGTTTCCCGCAGCCGTGGGCTTGTGAACTCACTGCTGCCTGGTTCAGAGACCCCAGCAGCTCTCTGCCATCTGCAGGAGAGCCCACACTTCCTATGCCAGCAAGGCCCTCTCTGCTCAAGCCCGACCTGCAGCCTCAGCTCAGCTCCGGTTTCCCTTCCTTTCCCACCAGGGAGTGGCCACAGTGGAATCTGAGCCCGTTCCAAATCCATGCCGCACTCTCCCACCTCTTACACCTTTCTGCTCGGAGAGGGAAGACAGAAGCGTGGTCAGGCGCATGGACCCTGGAGCCAGGCTGCCTGTGCTCAAATTCCAGGGCTGCTACTTCAGCGGTGCAACCTTGGACAGGTTCCATCGCCTCTCTGCTCCTTGGTTTCCTCATCTGCCATATGGCCTGCCATTTGGATCGTGGTGAAGATTAAGTGAGGAGGTAATACCCGTAAAGGCATCGCGTTGGGCCTGGCCCTACTGAGTGCTGTTCGTGTGAGCTGTTTGTGTTCCTCATCCTACTTGCCGGGTGAGGGGCACCCCACCCACACCAAACTGCCTTCCTCACCCTAGCAGCCCCTGAAATTCTAAACATCCTGAGTAAACATTCTAGTTGGATTCTGCCTCCTGCTTCCGTGAGCCCCTCCACTCACAGGGATGGTTCCAGCCATGGCTTTCCCTCTTGGACTCAAAGGAAGACCAAGCATTCCTTTGAGTCATAGGATGCTTTGATCATGAGGTTTTTTCTCTCTTTCTGAGAGTGTCTTAATCCTCAGCAAGACACGGAACTCCCAGGGCAGGGACGCTCTCTTATCTCTCGGTGTGAGTCATAGCAGGTGCTTTGCAAACACTTGTTAGGTTTCTATTTTATCACATGAGCCCCCGTTCTGGCCCGGTGAGTCACTCTGAAAGGGGGTTCTCTGGGCTTGGAGCTGACACAGTGGCCAGTCTCTTAAAGACACTGTCATATATACTGCTAGGAGACAGGTGATGCAGTGGTGGGTGGAGGTGACAATTAAAGCAGTCGGAAGAGGCTGCCAGCCAGGGGTCAGATGGCAGGAGAGCAGGATCCCTTACCTGGAGGGTAACATGGGCTGGGGCTAGGGCCAAGGCTGGCTGGGACAGGTTGTCTCAGCCTAGGACAAGAGCAGACGTGGGAGCTGGGGCCCAGGAGACTGACCCAAGGGAAGGAGGGAACCGTGACTTGGGAAGGAGGAAATGAGTGGTCATCTCTTATTGTTCCAATCTTCTTACTTGCTTCTTCCATACTGGGCTTTCCTCTCCCTCAGAGACCTCGCTCTCTCTCTCTCTGTCTCTCTCTCTCTCTCAGCCCAGGTTTGCCATCTTCTAGTGGCTGACCTTGTGAAAGCACCTGACTTCTCCAGCCCCATCTGCGTAGAGGAATTAACAACACTCTCTTCATGGCATTCTGGTAGAAAATGTGATGTAAGATAGAGGTTCCCAAGCCTAGCTGGGAGGGGAAAACCCCAGGGGTCACCTACAAAGGCAAGTACCACGCCCCACTTTAGTCCAACTGACCCAGAATTTTTATGGTAAGAGCTCAAGAATCTGTATTTAAAAAAAAAAAAGTCCACAGGTATTCCAATGCAGCTGATCCAGAGACAGTGTTTGAGAACCACTTAAAAAAAAAGAAATATGTCAAAGTAAGCTCTCAATCAAGGTTAATATCATTTCTTCTTTCCTTTTATCCTAATTAATAGGGAAGGTCACCAAGCTTAATTAATGAAAAGTCCCCAATACCTAAAGTCTGGAGAGAATTACTGCTTGACTGCTGTTGAGGGCACCTGTTTCATTAGGCCAGGGTGACAGCAACCCCTGGCAAGGCCCTCAGAAGACAGTCACCTGAGGAGTGAGTCTGCAGATGTTGGGGGGCGGTGGTTAGGAAATGAGCATTTTGAATCATTTCCCCTCTTCAGTAATTCAGATCTTCTGGCCTTGATTTGTTTGTAGCAATGTATTTACTCAACAAACCCACTCACTGATTCAGCAAGCATGGGGCATCCCCTTGGCACCAGACTGGGCGAGGTACTGAGGACTCAGAGGTTAAAAAGCAAGTAACACACACGCAGTCTTTGCCTCACAATCCAGTGGGGGAGGCAAAGCCGGGAAAGCAGACCACTGAAATGAAAGCAACTGATCCTGCTGGAATAGGCTGGGGCCTGTGGGACCCCAGAGGAGAGAAGGCTGGACTTGGCATGGAGCCCTTACGGAAAGTCTCACACAGGAGGTGCTGTTTGAGTGGATGTGAAGCACAGTGGTGGCAGACATGGTCTCTGGAGTCAGGGCACTGGCTTAAAATCCCAGTGCCATTGGCTGTGTGTCATTAAGCAAGTTACTCAACCTCTCTGTTCCTGGATTGCCTCTCCTGTAAAATGAAGATGATAATTTTCTTTATTTTATATGATTGTTGTATGAGGTCAGTTAAAATATGAAAACACTTAGAGCAGTGCCTGGCATATAGGAAAAAATTTTAAAACATACACACATGCACACTATTATTATTTTGAGAAGGTATGAGGCTTGCCACACAGAGAAAGAGAAGGCATTCTGGGCAGGGGGGAATCACGTGGAAAGGCACTGTGATGAGAAAGAGCAGGGTGTGTTCAGGAGATGGTGAGCAGCTTGGTGTGGTTGGGCAGCGGGTCAGAGGCGCGGCCACATCTAGAGATGAGGTTCTTAGGATGCAGACATCTCCATGGGTGGGGCTTAAAGGGCTTCCCTTCCGGTGCCTGTCCATATTAACACTCACTGTGAACCAGTTGAGTCCAAGCTGACTGGATTTGATGGTGATCTGAACGCACATCTGTTCATTTGGTAAAGACTGTGGTCACTTATTGACCACTCACATGAGTCTCTCCTCCAGCTGCCACCACAGAGAAGTGTCATCTGTCCTGCACCACCCCCTCCCACCCGGCTCCCACCTCAAAAAAGGCCCTTTTACTAGACAAAGCTCTTTACTGCCACCTCCTCATCTGACCCAGTCAAAGGCAGGCTCCAAGTCTTTCTGCCTGGTATGAATCCAGTGGGTAGTAGACATTTGACTTGTTGTTGGCTGTATGGGCCCTTGGCCCATCTTCTTATATTTGGATAGCTTCCAGGCCCACCTGCTCTTCATCTCCAAGGGAGGACTCTTGCTTTCCCAGCCCCATCTGCAGCCAGGGAATTGGCAGGTAACCTGGGCTCCACCAGCCAAACTTATTTGTGCAGACTCTCTGAGGAAATTGTGAGAAAATTGGGAATGGGGGCTCCTGTGGAATGCATTTTGCTGTTGAGCAAGATTGTCAAAGCTGCTGGCTTTGGGTGGGCAGCAGGGGTACAGGGTGGAATTCCTGGGGCAGAAGTGGCATCCGTGCTGGACCCAGGAGCAGGTGCACAAAAGGCAAGTTCTCGGCCATGGCGCTTGGCAGTGAAGGAGGTGGCGGAGGGGGCTTCCTCGTCAGAACAGCTCTGTTGTGTGGTTTTGGGAGCTCAGCCTTAAACCAGTTCTCTGGCCACTCGCCATGCTTTGGATGATCATCATTCCTGCTTAGACATCTAGAGTCAGATTGCATTGCTTGTAACTGAAAGCCCTTTTGATACACAGCTCTGCCACTTACTGGCTGTGTGTCCTTGGGCAAGTTACTCAACCTTTCTGTGCCTCGAATCTTTCCTCTATTTTGTATATTTATGAAATGCTAACAGTAGCTACTCCTAGGCTTGTACTAAGACTCAGTGAGACACTTTGCACATTCCTTAGCACATATATTAAGCCCACAATAAATATTAGTTATTATTTTCACTAAATTTGAGAAAGATAAGGAAAAGGCTTTGTTATCAAAAGAGGCACAGAGAAGTGAAGTGACTATCCAAAAGCCACAAAGTGAGCAAGGGAGGTCTCAGGCCTCCAAAACTCAGATTCTTTCCTCTCTCCTGCAGCTGCCTTGCCATGCATGCGTGAGTGTGTGTGTGTGTGTGTGTGTGTGTGTGTGTGTGTGTGTGTGTGTGTGTGTGTGTGTGTGTGTGCACATTCTTTATTGCAAAAAGCCACTGTATTATGTGTGCTGTCAGATATCCTATTAAAAAGCAAAGTGGGAAAAACAGTGAGCAGTCTTCCTCTGCCTGTGCTTCCGCTGATTACAAAATTAAATTAAGCTTCGTGGCTTGCTGCTGCTGTTTGATGGGAAATACAATGAATTGCTCTTTGCCTCCCTGTAAGAGGTCCCAGAGAACAGTGCTGGGGAGCTCAGCCCAAGACAGTATTTCTTCCTCCAATGCCCGGGGGGCAGAGACTTCCTCTCTCCAGAAATGTTAAGCCCCTGAACAAGGCTGCCTTTTTATTAAGTTAATAAAACACCAGGCCCATCAAGTCTCAGGCTCGTAAAGGTCAGTGAGTCACATCTGAGTGCAGGGGAGAGCTGGTAGGGCAGCGGCCTGCTCCCCAGGGCTGTTGAGAGGGAGGAAGCTCTCCCCTCAGGCCAGCTCTGACTGTGGGGCTGGGATGAAAGATACAGGCAGGGTTGCGAAGGCAGGATGGACAGGGATCCTTACATGCCCCACTGGCTTCATAGGCCTCAGCCAAGCTGGGCCCCCCAGGAAGGGTCAGGACCAGGAGATGGCTGATGGATATCAGAAATGGAGGGAGAAGGGGACCCAAGTCTGAGAGCTAGGCTGGCAGACGGGCAGGAGAGTTAACCTAGCACCAGAGATCAGAGAGGCTTTGGTGTTACATAGCATGGTGGATAGGAGCAGGATCTTGGAGTCATTGAGTTCCGGGCTCAAATCCTGTCTCTCTATCTCTTCAATCTGTTCTCCATGTTCCAGTCATCTATTGCTGTGTAAAACACCACCCCAAAACTTAGCCGCTTAAAACAGCCACACCTATTTGTGTCTCAAAGGTCTGCGAGTTGAGTGGGCTCAGCTCAACAGAGCGGTTCTTCTGTTGCATGTGGTGTAGACTGGGCTGCAGTCTTCTGAGGCTTGACCTGGCTGGCAGTTGGAAGCTCAGCTGGCACTGTTAGCTGGAATGCCTCCATTTGCCACATGCCTCTCTGTGTAGCTTGGGCTTTCTCATCAAGGTGGCTGGGCTCTAATAGGAAGAATTCCAAGTGGCCAAACCAGAAGCTGAAGATCTTTGAAGGTTCCATCTTGGAGATTACACAGCATCACTTCTGCTGCATTTTATTGGTCAAAATAGGTCAAGGGCCAGATTGGAGGGGAAACAGACTCTGCCTATTGATGAGAGGAGCAGCAAAGAACTTGTGGCCATCCTAAATGCACTACAACTCCCAAGGCAAACAGTGATCTCCTTAAAATGTAGACAGTATTGTATCACTCGCTCATTGGCTTCCCTTTGCTCTTGTGAGACATTCCAAACTCCTTTACCCTGGTAGCCTCTAGGGATCTGATCCATACCTACCCCTCTAGACCTCATCTCATGCTACTCATTACCTTGCTCACTGTGCCCTGGCCTCACTGGCTTCCTTTCAGTTCCTCCAACATGCCAAACTCTTCCCACCTCAGGGCTTTTGCACGTGCATCTCACTCTACCCAGAGCCAGCCACTCCTTGTCTGACTAGCTCTTTTTCATTTCTTAGGAGTTGGCAAAAATGATACTGCATGACCTCCTTTTTCATCTAGTCAGTCAGCAAATATTTATTGTGTGCCTACTGTGTACTAGGCATTTATCTAGGCCTGGACTATTCTCTACTTTAGCATCCTCCCCCCTTCTCTGCTCTAATTAAAGTCTGCAATTTTCTTGTTTTATTTATTTTTCCTATTCTCTATCTATCCATCTCCCCCACTGGTATGAGGGCAGGCTTGTCTGGAATCACCACGGTTTCCCGTAGCACACTTGAGAGTAAATGCTCAACAAGTATGTTTTGAATGAATGAATGCCACTTAGGCTTGTGACCTTGGCCAAGTGACCTGAACTCTCTCAGCCTCAATTTCTCCATTTGTAACATGTGATTATCAAGAGTACTTACCTCTTAGGAGTGTTGTGAGGATAAAGATAAATTAATGCAAATAAAGCACTTGCAATGCTTGGCATAGAGTAAGTCTTCAATAAAATGGTCCCTGACATTGTTATAATTATTATTATTGTTATTATTATTTTATAAAAGTAAGATTTTGGCTCTGCTGTGACAAAAATTAGCCTGTGAGTTCCGTGACGGTGAGCGGACCCTGCTGGCTGCTTCTGAGTTGTGGGTTAAGTACCTAGGACAGTGCCTGACTCTTGCAGAGTGCTCTGTTCACATTGCTTAAACAGAGGAACACTAAATGGACACCCTGTGCTGGCTGTATCATCTGTCCTACAGCAGGAAGTATTTCTGGCTAACATCTAACATTGTCCTCTTATATTGACTAATGTCCAACATCATTCAAACTCGAGAAAAAAGCCCCCAGCAGATGGATGCCCTCCCACTGCGGAGCTGTCTGGGCACCACATGGCCTGGTCAATATACCACTGACCTTCCAGAAGGAGGAACTGCAGGTGTCTCCCCCGTTCATAGTCATCTGTCATAAACGACAATAGTCACCATTTACAGCTTACTGTGGGCCAAGGACTGTTACTGCTTTGTGTATAGCATTTGGTCAGGCCAATAAGCTATTGTCCTGACCGAGGATCAGAGAGGTTGAGTAAGCTGTCCAAGGTCCAGCAGTTAGGATCTGTTGGATCCCATGTCCAAGCTCTTGTCCACCCTCCTGTGTACCACATTCCTAGTCCTTGGTCCCATCCTCCCACAGTCTCTATAAACACCTCTATTACTGCCTTTTAAAATTTCTATTATTATAGCCACAGGGCAGAGCTGGCTTCACGGGCACACAGCCTAGGCAGTCACACGGAGCCCCACGTGGAGATGGTCCCCATGCTTGGTTGAATGCTCTCTGCCATCACTATCTTGAAATCCTTAATAATTTTTGAACAACGGGCCCTGCATTTTCATTTTGCACTGGGCCCCCCAAGTTATACGGCCAGTCCTACCATAGGGTGTTCATCCCACCGTCTCCCCCGCTGGGCTGTGATATCTTACTGGACAAGTCACGGGTATAGTTTCTCTTTTGGATCCCCAGCACCTTGAGTTCAAGGGCACTGGGCCAATGTAAGACAGCTGTGATGGGCAATGCCTTTGGCTGGGACACTCTCCAGAGAAGCAGATGTGAGACTTGGCTCCACCACAACTTGCTGTGTGACCTCTGGAAAGTCACATCACCTCTCTGGGCCTCGGCTGTCAGAAGGAAACAGTAACTGCTGTCCTTCTTGTTTTCCCGCACAGCTGGGAGTCAAGGCGACAACAGGACATGGTGCTATATGATCCTGGCTGTCTGGGGCTGGTGGGGACACACAGTGCGTGGGAGTGGGTGTCAGGAGCCTACTCTTCCTCCAGCAGGGCTGGCCCTGGGTGGAAGGGTCCAGGCATGTTCTCCTCACCAGAGTCCATACCCACTTCCCCAAGTCCACCTGGGTTTGTTGCCGGTCCTCGGAGGTGACAGTGATGTATGTCCACCCAGAGGAGGAGATAATCCACATGAAAATCCTCATACATTCCTCCAGCCCAGCCCAGCCAGAGAGCTGGTTCTCTTTCTGGGCTGGCACGCCAGCCTCTGGCAGTAAGACTTTTCACCTCCTCCTCCCGCGTGTGTAAATGTTAAGTGCTGCGGAGGGCAAACACGCTCAGGAAGGCTGGCCGCCTTTCCATTTACCTGACCCTCCGGTTGGAGATCAGCCAACCCAGGAGACTGGATGCAAATTTTAGCCACAGTGTCTGTACCAAGAGTGATGCCGGGGCAGCCCCTGGAGGCTTTGGCTGCGGTGAGGAGGAGTGGGGACAGACCCTGTCCTTTTGGAAGTGGAAGGGAACCCTGCCCGGGCTGACTTTCTGGAGGACTAAGTTTGGGGCATATACCCTGCAATCCAGGCACCCTTTCCAGGTTCTACAAAGTGCCTAAGGAAGAAGTGTCCTTCTACTGCAGACCCTGACAGTTTCTCTCATGTGTACAGTCCTCACGCTTTCACTCGTGTCATCTGAAGATATGACCAGGAAGAGAGAGTTTAGACAAACGCCTCATAACTGACCATGTGGGTTAATTAAGTGGCCTAGCTCAGCATGGGGCAGTGCTTTTTGGGGAATGAATATTCTAGAATGCCCCACTAGAATTGAGGGGTCTGGGGAGGGGGCAAGGATGGGGTGTCATAGTGGACGGGAAAACGTCTTGTAGACCGTAAGTGCCTCACACATAGGAAGACGTGTTATCCTTAAGAACAGCAAGTTCCAAGCAAACATTTTAAAGGTCAGTGTGCAGAGACAATCCTTTCAGCATCTTTGCTGCCTGTGACCATCTCCCGGTGTATCTCTCCGCCCAGCTCCGTATGTGCCTCTTTCCCACATTTCTAGGCCACTCTCTTCAGCACTCTCTCAGTCTTTTCTCCTGTCCCTTCCATCTGTCTGGCTCATCTCCGAACTCTCCTGTCTGCTCTCTCTGTCTGTCCTTTCTCTCCCTCAGGCCCCTCTCCACTCCTGCCACCGTTTCTCCTGCCAGATGCTGTTTCTAAGGCTGCACACAGGTTTTTCCTGTCCCGAGTGATTTACGGACCTGCTCAGCCCAAGAAATGCTGAGTAGAGTCTGTGCTGTTCCAGGAGCTGGTGTCTGCAAGGCAAACTCCACCCTCAGTCCCCAGGCAACTGTCTCTGGGACGTGTTCCGTGTTGCTGTTTTCTTCTGGTGGTTTGGGTCCTCACCTTGGTACTCACAGAGAGATGCCCGGCTCTGAGCCGCCCCCCCCCCACCCCCGCGTCCAGGTGTCCCTGCTCTGTCTCTCTGTGCCTCTGATGTAACTTCTGGCTCTGCCTCCGTGCAGCTCTGCTTCTAGCTCAGTTTCTGTCTTTGGTACTCACAGAGAGATGCCCGGCTCTGAGCCGCCCCCCCCCCACCCCCGCGTCCAGGTGTCCCTGCTCTGTCTCTCTGTGCCTCTGATGTAACTTCTGGCTCTGCCTCTGATGTAACTTCTGGCTCTGCCTCCGTGCAGCTCTGCTTCTAGCTCAGTTTCTGTCTCTCCGCATGTCTCTCTGTCTCTCTGTACATCTGTGTCCATCTCTGAGCTTGGTGTATGTCCCTGTCGGCCCATCTCTCTCTCTCTGGCTGCGCCTCTGTCTCTGCCCATGCTTCTTTACAGCTCCACTCCTGTCCCTCCCCGATTTTGCATACAGCATTTAAGAGATGCCCAAGACAGCCAGGACAGCTCTCAAGCATGTTCTCCAAGCTGGACTACCCTCCTCAGACGGCTCGGGCCTAACCCAGGACCCAGCTGTCCCACCCTTGGCCCCGCCCTTGTCTTTCATGTCACGTCGAGGAAGTTGCCTGAACTCTCGGTGACACTGTTGTCAGGGGGGCCCGACTTACCAGGAGAACATGAATAATTAAAAGCTGTAGCCGAGGCTTGTTCCGATTTAAACGGTATTAGTGTTTCAACTGCCCTGACCCATTTAATATTCATGCCATTCTTGGCTCACTTTAAAGAGAGGGGAGTTTGCTACCTGATCTAAATTGTGCCTGTCAGTTTCGATTAAAGATCAGGTTGACCACAGTTGCAGGGAAATTAAATGAACATTCTCTTAAGCAGCATCCTGGAATTTAATGTAGCAATTAATATCTGTTGCAATGTGCTGCCTCCGAGAGCTGCTTGGAGTATAATCTAGGGCTCAGGGGGCGAGGCCAGCAGTGCCCCAAAGTCTTGATTCTCCAGAAATGGGGCCCCCCAGTGGACGTGGTCTTTGACTGACCCCTCCTCCAAGAGGAGCAGAAAGCAGAGGCACGGATGTTCTTTAGGGTCGGTACAGGTCATGCAGAATTGGTCCCGTTCACATTCGGGTAAACTGAGGCAGGGAGCGTCAGAGGCTTGTTCGAGGCCAGTTTCGATTTGTAACAGGTGTGGAGCACTGGATGGGGGAAGGACCAGCCCCTCGGGGCCAGGAGTGCCCAGGTGGCCGTCAGGTGCGGTCCACGCCCAAGGAGGGTGACACGGAGGGAGACGGGCAGAGCTCTTTCAGACAGAAGGGCAGGGAGGGCTTCTAGGGCCTGCAGAAGTGGAGGTTGTTTATGCTGAGGGGTGACAGATAGGTTTCAAAGCGTGGGCGACTCTGACTGATTAATGACACCTGCCTACAAGGGGCGGGGCTTGAGCTGGTGCCGTGATCCATCAGCCGGGTCTGCCGTGGACCTGGCCAGAGGAGTGGTTTATAAATGTGCTCCCTGCCTGCCAGGAGAAGCTTGGCTTCCTATTCTGGAAAATGGGAATAATAACTTGCCCCTGAAAGAGTCAGTGTAAGAACTAAACAGGATAACTGAGGCAAACCACCGGTTCAGGAAAGGCTGTGTGGTCTGCTGGTTAGGGACACAGGCTCCGGAGCCGGGTGGGCTGGGTGTGCATCCCGGGTCTGCCACTTAATAGGTGCATGTCCTTCGGCAAAGTGACCTCTCTGACTCGGTTTTCCCATCTGCAAAACACAGAGAATAATAGTACCTTACTTCATAGGGTTTTCATGGAGGTTAAATACACATACAGTAAGTACATGTAGAGTGTTCAAAGCAGGAACTGGTCCCAAGTGTTATATGAATATTTACTGTTTTAAATGTGATGGTAAGAACTCAGTGGACAAGCAGGATGAAGATTTGTGGTTGTTACTCTCATATATATACTAATATTAATATATACTCATATATTAATAGCAATTGCTCATATGACACAAGAAGATGTTTTATTGTCTTCTTTTCTCCTTTTAAAATTTCATCTGATTTATATAAAAACGTGTGTGTGTGTGTGTGTGTGTGTGTGTGTGTATTATGAAGATAATAAGATGAACACCAATGTTTCCACCCCAACCCAAGAACTAGAACATTCCCAAACCACTGAGACCCTGGGGTGCTTCTCCCTCGTTGTAATTTCTTGCCCCCTGTCAAGGGTAACCCTATCTGAATTTTGTGTTTATCATTCCACTGTTTTCTTCAAAAACATAAAGTCTGGGTTTGGGGAGGGGTTTTTTGATAACAAAAAGAGGTAATTATTTTGCAACTTTTTCATTCAACCTCATTTTCAAAGATTCCTTCAGGCTGTTTGTGGAGCTGCAGTTCCTTAGTTCTCAAGGCTGTGCAGTGTCCCAGAGTGCGCCTGTGACACACCTTGTTCGTCCAGTGTTCGGTTATGATCACCACTGCTGAGAACATCCCTGGCTGTGTCTCCAGGTGCACATGGCGAGCGCTTCTCTAAGATGTGAATGCGGGAGCGATCTCAGGGTCCTAGCGTAAGACAGCCTCATTTATTATGGCTTGATCAAATCCCTAGATGCATCTGAAATCAGACTAGGTCAGTCCTGGTCTTGCCAGCAGACGAGGACAGGACATGGACATACGACCACTCAGGGCTCTGGGATGCTGTAGAATCAAGGCCAACCCTTTTGCTTCTGCCCTATTTGTCCCCCTTTCACCCTGAGCACTGCATGGAGCGCCCCAGGATAGGAGCTCCTTGGGAGGTGAAGCAAGGTGAGTCCATGGGCTGTGGCTGAGTGAGTGGGCTCAGCCTCCGGCAAGATGGGTGGTGGGCGCTGCATCTGCCCCTCCCTCCTCTTAGCACCAGGGAGAGAAAAAAAGCAGTATTAGTGGAGAAATGGAAGGATTATTGATACCCTACTGGTGAGACCTCTTGTCAATGTATGTACACTCTATGGCTCAACTTCTAAATCTGTTAAATGGGGTAATAATACCTGCCTCATGGGTGGCTGTGTGGGTTAATGAGTTAATACAGAACTGTGCTTAGAACAGTGTCTGGCATGTATTAAATACCCAATAACTGTCAGCTACCACATTATTACACTCACAGGCACCCAAACACGTATCTGCACACCAGAGCACACACATTTGTTTCACTCATTTAATCTTTATAACAACCCAGTGACAGAGACATCGCTGTTCCCATTGTATAGATACAGAAACTGAAGCCACACAGTCAGTAATTGACAATTCAAACAGAGCCCTCTCAAAAGGCAGGCTCTTAATCTCCATGCTCTCCACCCCCTTTGCCCCTCTTCCTACAAACACAGGTGGTCATTTACAAACATCACATATGGAGGTCCTCATTCATCTGACGTTTTATTAACGACATTTTATATGTGGGGTAAGGCTTGGGGCTGTCAAAAATAGATGTGTCATGTAACCATCACTGTGGAAGGTGGTTGTTGTTTTATCCCCACTTGACAGGTGAGGAAACTGCAGTTTGGAGAGATGGAATGGTTTGCCCCAATCCACCCACTCAGTAAGTCACAGAGCTGGGACTCAAATCCATCTTGTTCCCTCAAGCGCATGTGGTGGGCAGACAGGGGGAGAAGGTGCCCTCACACCTTACAGATAGGGGACAGTTAAGAGTCAACATAGGGCTTCCCTGGTGGCGCAGTGGTTGAGAGTCCGCCTGCCGATGCAGGGGACACGGGTTCGTGCCCCGGTCCGGGAAGCCGTGAGCCACGGCCGCTGAGCCTGCGCGTCCGGAGCCTGTGCCCCGAAACGGGAGAGGCCGCGACAGTGAGGGCCCCGCGTCCCGAAAAAAAAAAAAAAAAAAAAAAAAAAAGAGTCAACATATATAGCAGGTTGCTGGAGACAGATAGTAAGGGGATACTGAGATGCTGTGTGAATCCTCCTGGGACATCCTCAAGGGCATCACTTAATTCACTGTTGGCTCCTGCCTGAGGAGTGACTGGGAAAGTAAAACGGAGGCCTTTAGAGTCTAAAGAGAGTGATGCAGGAGCAGGATGTCGGCTAGCTGTTTCCAGCATGGTCCAGGGAGGAAGGCGCCCTATTGGTCTGTGCAGGGCAGCGTGCAGTGATGGTTGGAGAGTCTCAGGCCACGTGGCTCCTGCTGAGACCCTTAAGATGCCCTTTCTCAAATCCCTGGGGCTGATTCCAGGGCCCCAAGTGGTTTTCAGATGGGAATTCAGTTTCTTTCATTTTCATTTTCCCACGTACATCCATGGGAAAGGTAGCCCTGACCAGGGTCCCACTCTACCTGACTGTTCTATTTGTCACCACAAAGTGATAAATTGGCTCCTGTGAGTGTGGCTGAGTAGTGAGAGGTTCTGAAACTTCAGGGAGAATAAGAATAACTAGACTGCTTGCTAAAGTTGTAAACTCCTGGGTCCTTCCCAGGTTTTATGGTTCCAGGTCCTCTGAGGTGGAGCCAAGAATGTGCAGTTCTAATAAGATTTCTGGGTGATTCTAAAGCTGGCAGATCCAGACCACACTTGGTGAGACACTAGGTGTTAACCTTCTATAGTCAGGCGAGGCCAGGCTCTGTTGCATTAATGAATACACTCCGACATCTTGGGAGCTTAATACAACAAAAGTTAGTTTTTGCTCATATTGTAGTCTGATGAGATTTGGGCAGCAAGCCTTGGAGCTTTCCTCCTAGTGGTGACTCAGGGACCCAGGCTTCTTCTATCTTGTGATGCTGCCATCCCCAGTGCATGGCCTCCAAGGTCACTGACAAAGGGGAGGAAAGGGCATGGATAATCACTCAAATGGGGGTTTTATGGTCTGGGTTAGAGGTGATGTATACCAATTCCGCTCATAACCCATTGGCCAGACCTCATCACATGATCTCAACTTAACTGCAGGGAGACTGGGAAATGTAGTCTTCCTGTGTGTCCAGGAAGGAGAAAATGAAATGTGATTTGGTAAACATATAGTGTTCTCTCTGTCACAAAGCTTGATCCATTCTAGGTGTGTTAATAATACCAAGTTTCTGCAGCTGCAGTGCTGAGGAAAAGTGCTGGTCTGTGTCTGACCCTGGGAGGCCCTGCCAGCTTCTCTTTCATGTCTTTTAGCCCATTTAGAAAGAGGCTCAATCCCTGCTCATGTGGGTCACAATTCAATTCACAGCATGGTCACCACTCACCCGTCCTGTCCATATAGTGAAGGACTGGCCTATAGGATTCATCTTTGGTTGAATGCAGTGTTGGATGAAGAGGATATTTTGGAAGCCACATTTGGACTCAGTAAGTTCTGTGATTGAGTAGTGATGTCTGCTGTGGGATGGGAGGGGCTAGTGGTGGCGTGAATGCCACATATTTGGCATCCTTATCATGGCTGTTATCTGAACTGACTCTGCACAGCCTACCCCAACTTCTGTAAGTTGGAGTCTATCCTGCTGCGAGAAGAATTAAGCATGGGGTAGGAATGGCTTCTGGCATGTAGGAAAAGATCAATAAATGTTAGATATTATCCCAGGTGGCTTCTCTGAATTCAGGATAATCTCTGCATCCCTCTCACAGTAAGATCCCCAAGAGTTAGATTCAACTTTGTAGATGTGGGCTGATCAAGGCAGAGTAGAAGAGGGTTTCCACCTCCCCCTTTCTACATTCTGCATTTATGAATACAGCCAACGACTATATTCGTTTTTTGGTGATATCACACTAGAGTGGCACATCGATCTGTTTTCTAATCTCACAAATCTGTCTCATATATATCATACCCAAGTCCTGTGTCTCAGCCTCCCTGTCTTTGTTCAGATTTTCTCTACTGAGATTGGGACTGTGCATTGACTCTTGTTTTATTTCATCTCGTTCAGTTGACCTTCCAGATTGTCAGGGTCTCCTTTTTTTATGCCATGAATGCTCTTTTGTTGAATCTTAAATTGACTTTTCACAACCAGTGTAAAGTCTGGGTTGGTTGGTGAAGAAATCCAAGCTGTAATAGTAATAATCACCTATCCAGCACTTGCTATATGTCTAGTATTATGTGCTTCACATATATCATCTCATTTGAACTTTATAACAACATCATGAAGTACATATAATAATTACCACCATTTTATAGGTAGAGAAACCGCTATGAGCCCCAAGGTTTCATTGGTAGAAAATGTTAGGGCTGGAACTTGAACCGAGGTTTTTCTAAAGCCAGAGCTGATGGTCCTAACCACAGCACCATACTGCTAGAGTGGAAGGAAGACCAAGGCAGAACCTGATGCCATACTCAGGAGTCTTAGTTGCAGACAGAATCTACTCCAGGTGGTTTTAATAGAAAGGGATTTATTATAGGGATCAGGGAGCACCCAGAATTGCTGGGTCAGGAAATAAAGTCAGGAGAATGTCCCGTCGTGAAATAGAATTGTTCCAGTGAAGCCCCTTGGCCACTACCTCCCACTGATCAGCACCTATGACTAGGGACTTCACAGAGGACCCCTAGCCAAAGCTTCTGTAGACAATCCCATAACCACCACCTCACTGGGCTCAATTCCGTCTTCCACATCTCATCAGACCTGTCTGCTTGGCAAAACCTAGGTTACATGCAAAAGCCTAGAGAGGGTGTCAGAGAAATGTAGCTTTTAACTTCCCAGTCTCCGTTGTACAGGAAGACATCTCTAAGGATGAGAGTGAAGTGCCTACCATTCGTAGGAACCTCTGGGAATTTAAGGAAAATCCTAACATCCTATACTCTGAATAAGCTCTTATTCTCAGCACACACGTCTCTTCTCAGATGTGAAGTCTTCTCTGTTCCCTCAGGTTGACTCACCATGCCTCTTCCCTGCCCTTCTAGAATCCCTTACACTGCTGACAATCACTGAAGTGTATTCTATGCACATATCCCCATGCCCCACTAGCCCAAGTCTTCCTTAAGGCCAGGACCATGTGTTTTTATCTGTATCTGAGGTACCCAGCATGTGAGCCATCATATAGTAGGCACCAACATTCCTATTTTGAAAGCATGAGTGATTATATGGGTGTTTGTAGAAGACTCCCTCCTATCCTAGCTATTTTCAGAAGTGTGTGTCCTGCAGGGAAGTGTGTGGGATGCTGCTGCTCTCTGGACCTGAGGGCAGTGCAGAGATTTGGCCCCTCTTCCCAGGAATGTGTTTATTTCTTACTGTTCCCAGGAATACGTTTATTCCTTACTGTATCCGTGATACTGCCCCACCCCTTGGGAACCCTGGAGCAAAATATACAGAGATCACAGAGATCAGCTTGCCTCACAGACCCAGGAATCATGGGTCTAGGCAACACAACATCCCAGGAACAACCTACAGGAATAAATTTCATAAAAAGTAGAATTGTGCAAATCCCTTCCTCATGGGTGTTTCCCGGCCAGGTCAGGCTCTCTCCATCACCATGACTACCTGCATCCCATGACAGACAGTAAAAAACCCTTTTCCCAGTGAGCTTTTCATGTTTGCCTCCAGGAGTCACACTCAGTAGTCTTATCTTCCTCTTGTAGGTCTTTGCTATGCATAGGATTCGGTCCAGGCTCTTGGTTGCAAGTGACAGAAACTCAACTTTAAAATGTAACTTCTTTATTAGAAGACTCATGTAATTGTTGAAGGGGTGTAGCTTGGTCTTGGGGAGAACTAGAACTATCAGGTTCTCTATCTGTCTATATCTATCTCTATATCTCTACTATATTTATATCTATGTCTCTATCTCTCTCACTCTCCGTCTCTCCTGCTCCAACTTTCTTATCTTTATGTGTCAGCACTGTCCCCTCAGACCAACTTCCTCCATATGTCAAGACATGACCACTGGTATTTTCCATGCCTTGCACCCTTCAGTTTAACCATCAGGGAGGACCAGCCCCTCTTCCCTTAATTCTGGGTCCAAAACTCTCAGGGAAGGCTTCTGTCTGGCCCAGCACGTCTCTCATCCATGATTAGTCTACACCTGAAGTACTCAGTATAACCATGGGGTAGGTACTATGATTAGCAGCCTCCTAAAATCACATTGTTGGAGAGGGAATAGGACCCATTATACCCAAAGAAGGGGCAGCTGCTCCCAGACAGGTGGGGTGCTAGGCAGACTTAATATTAAATAAGCCCATCCAATCAGCACTGAATAAGGTCCCATGTGTATCAGATACTTCCAGCCTCCTGGGGCCAAACTTACTGCTTGGAACCGTAACCATACTCTTGATTGCCCTGTATTAGTACGTCAAAGCTAGAGCAAATGCAAGATGGTCTTCGTGGACAGTAGTGAGAAGGTCAATAATTCCCATTCTGACCCAACTTAATCATAAAAGGAGCTTACAAAGCAGACTAGCAACTAAGTTTTATTTCATCTTCAAGTGGCTGGCTGTAGCTCTTGGTTGAAGTAGTCTCAATCTACACCCAGCCTCAGCAAGACAGAGTGCCATTATCGATTAGTGACGTCTGCCATAGGCAGAGTATAGAGGATGGTTGAGTGTGCCACTTCTGCTCTGAAATGCTCTGTAATAAAAGGGAATGTGGGATGGAGCTCCAAACACTGGCCAGATTGGAGAAGCATGTTTGGGGTGTTTGTTGCTGAGCTTTGCTTGAGGGGCTAGTCTCTGAGTAGACAGCTGGCCAAGGTCCCTTTCAGGGATTCCTCTTTTTCACCTCCCCTGTATTCTCAATGGCTATTTCCCAGGCAGGATCACAGCTTCAGGTCTGCACATGGATCTGTAAATGCCTCTTTATTTAAAATCAGCCAATCACATGCTGACTGCATTGCTATGGGGACCTGCTGCCCCATAAGTGATACTGAGATGATTTGGCTGATTGTGTGGCTCAGGCTTTGAGGACATCCTTAGCAGACTCTCTTCTGCTGCCCTAATTCATCCTAATGGTCAAGGGTTGAGGAGCTAACGCCAATAACACAAGAGGTTTTATTAAGCCCAATAGAAGCCCAAATGATGCTTGCTCTGTGTGTTCTGGAATAACTGTAGTTGTTTGTAGTAGCATCTTTTTGGTGGCACAGCTGCTAAAAAGAAACTCTGATTCTAGGCTTTCCTCTTAATCAGTTAAAAATAGTCCTGAGTCTTTGATTGGATTGTTCCAGGAAACTAAGAGAGCTGGGTGCTGAGTGGAGCTAACATCACAGCCTGGATTGTTCAGTTTCCTGAGCACTGATTGCTGCTGTTGGTGTGCTGGGCCCAAAGCTGGCAAAGACAGGAGGCACAGATGTGGTCTCTGTCCTGTCCTGTCCTCCATGGGCTCAGGACTCAAACGCTGGCTACTTGTGACCAGTGCCAGGAGAAAGAAGAAAATTGCACCAAATGATCTAATTGGCCCACAAGGCAACAAGTTTTGAAAGTGTTTTAAACCTCTGTTAGAGGTTTGCCCTTGACCTCCAGGGTCAAGTTCATTCTGGCCTTCAAAGCTCTCCATAGTTTTCCTGTAGTTAGAAATTGTATCCACTGGGGGCCCAAGGCCCTCAGGGTGTGTGTTGTTGTCTGAAAGAAAACCACCATCCAGCCTTATCAAGATAGAGTGCCATGATTGATTAGTGATGTCTGCCATAGGCAGAGGGTGGAGGATTGGTGAGTGTGCCATCTGCTGGGCTCCATCTCCCTGGTCCCAAGCCCTCTGGAACTAGCCTCACTTGTTTGCCAACTTTCTGCTGAGGGAGTCAGGGTCCCTGTAATCTGGGGATCTCATACCATTTTTTCCTGTCTCAGGTGGAGGAAAGAACAGATATACTCTTGGGGTCTGTAGGACAGTCTACTCAGGGGAGCCTTTAGGATTTCAGCTCTCTCTCTCTCTCTCTCTCTCCCTTTCTCTCTCTCTCTTTCCTCTTATCTCTCTGTCAGTCTCTCTCACTCCAGCTTATCCCAGTCTCTTCTCCACCCACAAGTGGCCCCAGAGTAATAATGTCTCCCTTCCCCAGGCTGAGATCTCTGGGTAGGCAGACTGCAGTCACCCCACCCAAACTGCACCAACTGGTTAGCTAAGCCCTCTTCTGGGGCAGTGGGCATGAGGAAAGCCATGATGTAGTATTCAGAGCATCTGGCAGGAAGCCTTATACTGAGAGGCAGAAAGGTCCAGGTGGAAATTTCCAAGTCCTGTACACTGTGGGCTGTGGAGTCAGGTTCACCTGTATGTGAACCTGGTGTGGCCATGCACTAGCTCTAGAGCCTCATAAGGTTGTGAGCTCCCTGTCACTGGAGGTTTGCAAGAAGCAAAATGGCAAATGGTTTCTTGGGGATTTCTCACCAGGCAGAAAGCCAAGTGCCCTTATTGTCTTGGTATGTGAAAGGGGCCTCACAAGGTTGTTGTGTGGGTAGAATAAACTGTGCCCAGGGTGCACTGGGTGCACTGGGTCCCTCTGCAGAAGCTGATGGCTCCTCTGGCTCTAGGGCACCCACTCTGGTTCTAAAAGGCCACCCCAGCTTGGCAGGATTCTGCCGGGGCTCTTCTGGTTTTCATCCTTGAAGAGCTTTTACTTAACCAGCTGGGGAGATTTTCCAAGCCTCATCTCCTGCAGTCATGAGCTCAGGCCTGGCTTCCAGCTCTGTCTCCCCTCCTTCTCTTCATTTTCTCTCCTCCTCCAGGCCTTGATTCTTTTTTTTTTTTTTAACATCTTTATTGGAGTATAATTGCTTTACAATGGTGTGTTAGTTTCTGCTTTATAACAAAGTGAATCAGTTATACATATACATATGTTCCCACATCTCTTCCCTCTTGCGTCTCCCTCCCTCCCACCCTCCCTATCCCACCCCACTAGGTGGTCACAAACCACCGAGCTGATCTCCCTGTGCCATGTGGCTGCTTCCCACTAGCTATCCCCCCTACGTTTGGTAGTGTATGAGAGAGTGGCATGGACATTTATACAGGCCTTGATTCTTCACCCCCTGTTTTGCTTCCTCCAATCTCCAGCCCACTCCCAATTTGCATTTACAAGCAACCTCATCTGCATAGAACGCCCATCCATGGGTCCTGGATGACGGGAACTAGTGTGTGCTACTACACAGGCCTCTGGGAAGGGGCTTCGCATCTCACTCTTTCCCAGCCCAGGGTGACTCACTTTCTTTACAGCAAAGTCCAGTTGGCTTGTTTATATCTGTGTTAAAAATATCTAGGAGGCAGAGGGGACTATACCTTTATGCAAGCCAAGGGAGTGATATGGCTGTGAGAGGTCTGATGTCCACAGAGAGGGAGGAGATGGCCTGTTTTGGCCCTGCCCTTGCCTGGGGTTTCCACACCATACTCTGGGGCAGGTTGGAAGGAAGAGAACCTGGCTCAGCATGGCAAAGGCTATTGCAGCAACCCTGGGAGGGAGGTACTGTCACACCCCCATTTTACATTTAAAATGGGGGAACTTAGGGATATTCGTGTGCCATGTCCAAGGGCATTAAAGTAGTAAATGGCTGAGTCAGGATTTGAACCTGAGCAGTCTGACACTGGCCAGATTGGCTGGGGAGGGAGCTAGACAGGACTGGGCCCTCTGGGCCTTATTAGAAAAAGCACTGAGAGGTGCTGCAAAGTGCTTTCTTCACAGGGAGATTGGGCTTCGTTCTAATCCTGTCTCTTCCATTTCCCAGCTGGGTGACCTGGGCAGGTTCCTTAACATCTCTGAGCCTCAGTGCCATCATTGGGAAAGTGTGGAGGTTGTTAGTTCAGACTCAGGGCTGTTTTGACCATGAAACGAGCTAATGCGTGTCAAGGGGCACAAAACCTGACCTGGAAACATGAGCTGCCAGGGTCAGAGATTTGTGCCCGCATGTCCCATCCCAGTGCGGTTGTCCGCAGGGAGGCTGAGAGCTGGAGCCGGCGTGGAGGAGGGAGACAGAGGCCCGAGCTGACGGCTGCTTCTCCTTTTCCATCGTGCAGGCACCTGAAGGCACGGGAAGCCTGTCGGCCTTCCTCTGAGGGGTCTGACAAGTGTAATCACACAGTTGAGCAGTGACACTAAAGAGTCCCCGGATACGAGATCTGTCGCTGGCTGTGAGCAGGGCTGGCTGCAGGCAATGCCTCCAGAAGACACCTGCAGGAGGTTTCCACCTGACTCCAAGCCACCTTCTCCCTGCTGCTCCCCCGCCCTCTGGGGCTGGGCTGGCCAGACTGCCTGGGGGCGGCTGCATGGGGCCTAGGCACTCTGAGCCCTCACGACCCGTTTCTGGAAAACCTAGTCAGAAAGAGTGCTGAGAGGTGTTGTGGAGGGCCTGGGGGCTGGTGGAGTGCCGTCTGGGTCCCCTGGGGGTCCTGGGCAAGTGTGGGAGGGACAGACAGCTCAGGGCAGGGGCAGCTGTGTCCTTGTTTCCCCTAGTAAGTCAGGAAAGATGCAGTGCAGTCCTGGGATGAAGTCACCTCGGGGAGGAATCACCCCCAGCCCCTCGTCCCTGCTCCTCACGGCCAGTCGAAGACCTTGTTTCTTATTTTCCTGGGCAAACAGAAGCAATCAGAAGTGAACGTCACACACTCCCACCACCCCCTCCACAGGTCTCCCTATGCCCACGCGGTCTGGTCCTCTGTCCTGTGACTACAGAGGAGCCACCGGGCTCCAGTGCAAAGCCAGTCCTAGCACTTGTCCACTGGACTTCATCCCTTTGAACCTGCTGGTGGACTTGGCACTGTAGCTGCCCTCTGCATCATCAGCTTTTCCCATCACCACAGGATCATTCCCATCATAAATACGGTGCTCTAATTATATACCCGATCTTTAAAAAACCTTCTCTTGACCTCACCCTCCCCGACAGCCCCAAGCCCATTTCTCTCTTTGCCATTGCCAGCGAAGCCCCAGAAAGGGTGTCAGTGCTTGTTGGGTCCAAGCCAGTTACTCAATTTCTCTCTTGAGCCCATCCCACCAGAACTGCTGCGAGGACCTCCAAACCCAGCGGTCAGTCCTCCACCCTTGGCAGCAGCAGGTGACACGTCGGCCACGTCTTCTCCCTTGAAGCCCTTTCTTCACACGGTTTCCTCCGCTGGCTGTTCCTCAGTCCCCGCTACAGGTTCCTCACCATTTCCCAGCCCCTGAACATCAAGGGGTCTCAGAGTTCAGGCTTCAGACCATTCTTCTTCCCTGTCTATACCTAGTCCCTGCCTGATCCTTTCCAGGACATTCAGTCTACCTTCCTAGCTTCCAGTGGCTTCCCCAGGTCACTCATTTAAACCCAAAGTCCCTACTGCAGCCCACAGACACATGTGATCAAGCCCTTCTGTGTCATCTCAGGCACACCTGATCAAGTCCCTCTGGTGTCATTGCCAAACAAATTGTTAAATGAACAAATAGGCGGGCAACGGGGGAGGCAGCGCTCATGGCCAAGCCAGCATCGCCATCCTTTCCTCCCCAGGCCCATCTGCCTCACGCTCCCTGCCCCCAAAGATCTTCTTAGCCCCTTCCCTGTGCTTCGTGAGATCCACCTGACAGCCAACCCAGGCCCTGCTGGTTTCCCCAGAACTTGGCTGCCCCCGTTTTCCATCTTCCTTTCCAAGGCAGCTGTGGGAGCTGCTGATGGTTTCTGGAGAAGGCCAGGCTTTTTCATACCCCTACACCTTGGCACCTGCCAGTCTGCCTGGAACTTCCTTGTTATCCTTCACCCTGCTTGTACTATTCTTCCTTCAAGACCCAACTCAGGTGTCATCTCCTTCAGGACTACTTCCCTGCAGCACCAAACTAAGGAGTGCACCAGCCGAGCCACTGCCCAGGGCACATCTTTTAAGAGGCCCTCAATCATCACTGAAACTTACAGACCTGAAGGAAATTTCGTTTAGCAGAACTCCTCTCAGACAGAGTCCTGGGAGATGTCCTTTGATAAGCAGCTGGGGGTATGGATGTTGGTGGGGAGCAAGACCCTCAACAAGAAAGAAGGAGAGTGGGAGGGTCTGTTACCTTTTGGGCTTTTGTTTTGAGAGGTAGGATGCAAATGTGGAGGCAGAGCTGAATTGCTCAGGACCTAGGGGACAGGCTGAGCCTCTTATCAAAACAGATGAAGATATTGGTTAGAATAGGCACCGGAGTGTGTCTTCCTGGGCGGGGGCTCTTGTGGGTGTTCACTGGGCTCTGCTTGCTCCCCAGTCTGGGTTAGAAGCCCCCAGTTCTCTACTCACTTAGCATCTTCTATCCCAGCAAGAACTGCCATGCACAGTGAATTTCTGTATCCCTCCCCTAGGCTGTGGTCTCTTGGAGGGTGAGGTATGTGTTGTTTCTATCTTTATGACCCTAGCTATTAGCATATGACTGCCATGCAGTAGGTATTTAATAAATGTTTATTGATTGAATGGCTGGATTTTCCCCTTTTCATCCCCATGTACCCAGGCTGATTGCTTCCCATGCCTGAGACTCGAGAGTTGGAATCCATTCTGAGCTCTGTGTGTCATCAGCTTGTGAGTATACAGATTAGATCACGAATATGTCATAGGATGTTTAGGGAACCCTAGAGGATGCACTGGGCTCAGGTTCAGGAAACACAGGGTTCTCTTCACTATGCGGTCCTGAGATGGTCATTTTCCTCTAAGGATCTATCTTTCCATGAGAAAGAAGTTGGAGTAATGGATCTTAAAAGCCTTTCTCACTCTGAGAGGAGCTATGGGGGTAGGGGAGTGCTCCTGAGATTTGGAGTCAAAAGAACTGACTCATCCTCTGCAAACCTGTTTCCCCATCTCTAAAATGGGGGCGGTTTAACAACCTAACAGATGTGAACATGCTTGGAAAGCTACATGGGACTGTGTCCATGGCAAGGGTTGCAGACAGAGTTGCTGTGTGTGATCGTTCCCGATGTCTAGCAGCCATCATCTGCCTTGTAATCTAACCCTGATTCACATCCTTAAAGACCTTGGGGACCTTCTTTCATACTCTCATTCCGTCCTCTACCTTCTCCTTCATTCAACACTTTTATTGGATGCCCACTATGTGCCAGGCCCTGAGGCTGCAATTGTACAAAATAGAACAAAACTAGGTATAACTCCAGCCCTTAGGAGTGAGTGGTCTAGTGGGTGGCAATAGCTATGACCATTTACTGAGGCTCGGTGCCAGGCGCTGAGTTAGGGGCTTCCACCGTGATGAGCTCTTTTCATCCTCACGTATTACTGTCTCCATTTTGTAGATGTGGAGCCTAAGAGCAGAAGGGATAAGTTACTTGCCCAGCTAGAAATGGTAGAGACAGGATGAGAATCCAGGTCGTTTGGTTTAATCTCAGAGCCTGAGCAACCCCCCACCCCTGCCCCATTAAGCTGTACCACCTTGCTGGGCCCATGTTCACACCCAGTTGCTAATGATGGAGGGGTACGTAACACCTGCCTAGAGCTCATATCCGGCCCCCCACCACACACACACACACACACACACACACACACACACACACACACAGAGGGATTAAGGAGGTCCCCGCCCAACCCAGAGGCAGACATCACCTGGGGCCTCCTATGGGACCAGACTTACTGAGCCCTTGGACATCCTCTCACCTGGAGGAATGGCCCAGGACACAGAGTGAGAGGACCTGGAGCTGTGCCCTTCCTATGCTCCCACAGGTGGGGAGAAGCAGCCCCCCGCACCCCCTCTGCTTCTGTCGTTCCCTTTGTTCTTGCTTCCAAGTCGCAAGGTGACAGCCTGTTCCTCCTTCCTGAGGAAGCTGTCATCTGAGTCAACACAGGGGTCTCTGTCAGAGCTGCTCAGAGGAAGATCTAGAAAAACCCTGCCACTGTGGAGCCAGAGCCTGCTGGGCTTGACATCTATGAGAGGGGTTTTGGACAAACACCTCACACCCTCAGACTCTCTACTGATGACAGCAAGAGTCTCCCAGAGATGGAAGGGGGCTAAGATCGCGTTTAATTCTCACTGTTGTCTCCTATAAGCCCTTCTGTGGGTGTTGGTGTTTGAATATGTGCAGAAGAGTGTCCACGTGTGCAGGTGCATGCACGTGTATTCACGGGGGCTGTTTGGATGCAAGTCTCTGCTTCTCTGTGTGCATGTGTCTCCCTGGATATGTCTATCGGTTAGCTCTTGCTGCATAAGAGAGCACACTATTTATCATTGCCCTGGCATCTGTGGATTGTCTGGGCTTGGCTGATTCAGGCTGGGCTCTGCTGGAGTGGCTCTGCTGCACGTCTCTCACCCTCCTGCTGGGACCCACAAGCTAGACCAGGCGTGTTCTTTTCATGGTGTTGACATAAGGGCCAGAGGGCAAGTGGAAACACATGAGGCCTCTTAAGGCCTCACCTTGGAACTGGCACTCCATCACATCTGCCTTATTCTATTGGCCAAAGCAAGTCACATGACTGAATGCAAAGTTAAGGGCAGGGAAGTATACTCTGCTCCTCTCAGTGGGAATCACCAAAAAGTCACATGGCAAAGGATGGGAATCCAGGGAGGGTCAATATTTTGTGTTGCCATCATATGCACGCATATATGTTTGCATATGCTTGTGCACACGTGGGCAGGGTGTTTGTGCATGTGCATGAAGGCATACAGCTCTAAGTGTGCACAGGTACCATTTCACATGTATGCAAATGTGTATGTAGCTGTGTACATGCATGGAATGTCAAGCTGAGCATGTACCTGCGTTTCTGTGTGTGTCTGCATAAGAGCATCCTTCAGACACACGCATGCAGCACTCAGCCTGTCTATACCAGGAGAAAGAATGGACCGATCCTATAAAGTAAGTCAAACTCTCACCGAGATACCTGTGGGACCTTCCAGCGAGTCGTCTGCCATCTGCATGTGCTGAGGTAGATCTTGCTCCGTTAGTGGCCCTGGGAAAATTCACTGGTCAGTTTTCTTGTAGTCTGTTATTACCCAGATGTCTGTGTGTTCCAAACAATTGCTTTTAAATTGCTTCATTAGTCTGTCTCGGCAGACCAAATCCTGCTGGCTCAGATTCTCTGGAACAGGGCTGGTGGGAGCTGGGCAGGTAGCTTGCTTGCTAATGTACCTCCTAGAAGGGGGTGCAACAGGGGGTTCCCCCAGAGGAGTTGTGGAGGAGGTGCCCCACCCCCCTAACAGAAGTGGCAGCCTTGGAAGGCATGAACTCTGGAGTAAGAGAGAGCTGGTTTCAAGTCCAGAATCCGCCTTTTACAGACTGCATGACCTTGTGTAAGCTCCTTGAGCCTCAGTTTTACCTTCTGCACAATGGAGTCATTGTCCCAATATTGTGGGTGAGAGTGAGGATGGAGGGAGACGCTGGAGTGTCTGGCTTACCTGGCCAGTGCCTGGAACATGGGTGGCCCCTTCCCTTTTTTTCCACAAAGAGCCTCTGACCTCTCTGCAGAGGCCGGGTCACCATCAGGGTTGAGTAATTAGGTAGATGGCACCAGTGGCCCCTCAGGTGAGTCACTGATATTCCAGGTGACTTTACCCGAGGACCCACATCTAACAGACCCTTCTGTCCCCAAGAACAACCCTGAAGGCAAAGGTCAGGACACAGGACCTAGAGTCGCACTGCCTGGGCTCAGATCCCTACTCCCCACTCCGCAGCGCCATGCCCGTGGGCTAGCTGCCTATCTTCCCCAAAGCCCGGGGTGTTCCTTTGAAAGCAGGGATAGTAAGAGTTCCCAACTCACAGTGTATGTTTTCTGCATAATCGAAGCTCCTCCCTGTGATCCCCTAACTCCATTTCCCTCTCTGCGATGGAAATCATCCTGGAGGTCTTACCCATGTCCCTGCCCCCCTAGCCAGAGGGTCTTGAAGACAGACTCTCTCTCAGTGGCTCAGGATCAGTGTTGGTGCCCACCTTACTGTGCAGGGAGCCACGCGGGGCTGAGCTATACTGTTTCCTCCTCCCCTTAGCTGTCACTCCTCCTGCGGCCAGGGTGCTACAGACGGGCTCCCGCATCCTGGCTCCTCATCCACCATGGACACGTTTTCTGTTAAGGGCCACATAAGAAATATTTTAAACTCTGTGGGCCGACTCTGATCTCTGACACATATTCTTTTCCGTGTTTTGTTGTTTGTTTCAACCCTTTAAACGTGCAAAAACCATTCTGAGCTTGACAGTCACTCCAAAACAGGCTGGATGTGGCCCTTGGGGTGTCGTTTGCTGACCCCTAGAGAGCCAAATAAACACACTACGTTAAAAATGTATGTGGAACAAATGTTCCCAAGCCTGTGAATGAGAGCACAGCACGGCTCTGGGTCAGGAATTTCAGGTACTTGAAGGCATTTTCCCCTCATGCTAGTCAGAGGTTGTGTTCCCGAGGCTTCTGGACTCCTGTCCTTTTCATTCGCGTGCTACGACTGCCCCCCCACCCCCGCCTCCACCCCCCGACTCCATCCCCAGCGTTCGTTCGTTCAGCAGCGGTTACGTCCGGGGCTAAGGCGAGGTCCAGGTGCCTCCCTGTAACTGATGTTATTTATTTTTCAAACAACCTTAAGGGGTGGCCGCTGTAGGAGGATCTGGAGGGGACACGAAGAAAAAGCCGGGTGGGGAGGGAGGAGGAAGGGAAAGCGGGGGCTTTCTTTCAACCCCTGTCTTACATTATAAAACTGACTAAATAGCATTGTGAGTTTTTGGAACGTGTTTTTACATTTTTTTTGGGGTACAAGATGATATGCATTCATTCTTTATACAAATCAGTCACGGATATGAACTAAGAAGAAAGAAAAATCACCCAAAATTCTACTCCCATAAACAACCCCTAGTACCATTTTGGTGAACATTTTCAGACACCTCTGTCCGATTGTAAACACATATACACACGGCTTTAAATGAACAGGAGCAAGACTCCACATGCTGCTGTGTAAAGTCCTTTTTTTTCTCCCAACAATATGTTGTGGACATCTTTCCATGCCCATAAATATAAAGCAACAGCTTTGTGTTAAATGACTGCATGATATTCGATCACAGTAACGAACGGGAGTTTTAAATGCAAAAGAGGCACTGGGTCCCCTGGCTCCCAAAGTGGGTGTTAGTGGGACAATGCTCAGATGGCAGCCCGGGTGCCTGAGCCACGACACCGTGGCTGCCAGGGCCAGGGGTCTCAGACTCAACCCATCAGAGATCAAGTCACACCAGGTGGACTCCTGCAAAATTAGGCTCCGGAGAGCCGCCTCGAGCTGGGCTATTGGAGAGAATCAGTGGCCCCAACTCGCTCCCAGAAAGGCACTGCCATCCTCACAGACCCAGCTCTCCTGGGGTTTCTTTCTGAGGTACCCCAGTATGGCGTGGCAGTCATCTCCATTTTATGCAGCAGTTATGATATTCCAAACACGCACGACAGAAAAATGAAGCCACTTATTCCTTGAGAGAGTATGGTGAGTGATTAAGCACAACTCACTGATTTTGTGATCCTGGGCAAGTTGGTAAAAATTCCCTCAATGCAGTTTCCCCATCTGTAAACCGGGGATAATCGTAGTTCCTAAATCATAGAGCTGTTGAGAGGATTAAATGAGCTCATTGAAACCAGCTCTGAACACACTGTCTGGTGTTCAGTCAATGTCAGTTCCCCTCCCACCTCAACGTCCCCTCCTCCTCCTCTTCATCCTTTCTGGAGAGACCTGCAGCTTTTTTCTGACACCAGTCTAGATAAACAAGGGATGGAGAAGAGCCTCTCCATTGAGGGATGGGCTCTCCAAGGAATGGCTGGGGGTCCCGGGGGTCAGACAGGAGAAGAAGACTTGGGGTGGTGATCTTGGTTTTCCAATCCCTGCAGGGAGCAAATGAACAGGGAGGGATGAAGGACTCAGGATCAGACCTCCGTCAATGGGGGAAGATGCTGGGACACCCAGGATGGGTCAGTAAGAGCAGAAGTTTCTAATAGGAGAGCTTCAGTGTGCTACCTCGAGGGGTAATAAGCACCCCATCACTGCCCATTGCTGTAGGCACTTGGGTGGAGATGACCCGAGAGAAATCTTTCCAGGTCCGAGCCTATGAGAACAGAGGTCAGCCTGTGGTTGCTCGCCAGCCTGATGGGAGGCAGAGGGTACAGAGGGGCGAAGGGGCTGCTTCTCACCTGCTCCTCGGGGGCAGGCTGGCCCCAGCTGCTGCCTCTGCGATTTGCATTCAGCCCTTGTCTGTGACGAACTCAGCATGCAGCAGGCTGCTCCCAGAGATGTGCTATTTTAAGTGCTTCCCCTCCGCCCCTAAGGGTGCCATGTGTTTATCTTGCTTTCGAGTTAAAAGGGAAAATCAATTTCACTCTTACCTTTGGAAGGTTTGGGGTGGGGGCCGTCGGGTGGCTTCATTTCATTAAAATGAAAGTGTGGGGCGGCGGGGCAAGAAGGGCTGCAGAGTCCCACCCCTGCGGCCAGTTATGAATAAACAATAGCCTGGGTCCACAGCCTGTTCCTTCCGCCTCAGCCCAGAGTGTAGGGCCACAGGAGGCCCAGGGTTGACCTGTGATGGGTGACAGGACTGTGGGATAGAGGGGGGGGAGAGAGGAGCCCAGCTCATCACTGCTGTGTGTGTGTGCATGTGCACATACGTGTACGTGTGTGTGTGTATGAGAGAGATGGGGGAGAAAAAGAGGGAGGAATGGGAGAGAGAGGTGTCTTGGGCTTTTGTTTCCCTGAATGCCCATTTACAGAATAAACCCAACATTTATTGAACACCTATTTGCATTCCAGGGGCTGTACTAGGCACAGAAAATCTGGCAGTGAACAATTCACAATCTCTGCCCTTACAAAGCTGTTCAGCAGAGAAGAAAGGAGGCCAGTAACTGCTAAGCTCCTAGGATGTGACATCCCGACATTCAGAATTATCTCATTTAATCCTTGGGTCGTGATTACCTCTCCATTCAATGTAGGGAAATTGAGCTGTGCATTCCCTGGGGAGGACGAGAGTCTCTCATTTATGGCTATAGATCCAGCCTCTGGAATAGTGTCTGGCACGTGGTATTGATGCTGATAGAACGAGAGAAGATGGGTGGAGTAATTCCTTTGTAGAGGAACAGAGCAAACGCTGTACATGTCACTTCTTTTATTCTTATACCTGCCTGGGGAGGTGGGTCCTGTCAGCCTTTTTCACAGATGAGGAAACTGAGGCTCAGACAGATGAATTTCCTGGCCCAAGGTCACACAGCTGCAGTGGCTGGATTCTGAGGACCACTGCTCCAGGCAGCCTAGTCTGTCCCGTAGATGAGGGAGAAATACAGTTCTGGGGTGGATGCTTAGTCAATCCTTTCCCAGCATTCTGAGGATCACATGGGGAACAAGAGTTAGTTAGGATTGCTGCTGGGGGGATACTTGGGGTCTGGGCTGGAGGGGTAATAGCTATAGAGTGTGAGTGGTCAGGGCTGCCATTGAATTTGGACCTCCAGGCCCTGAGTCAGGTTTCTACACCTCCTCTCTGCAAGAGGAAAGGGGTGTGTGTGCACGCGTGCACGTGCGTGTGTGTATGGCTTGAGTTAGTCTAAGTATATATGTATGTATGCATGGGCGTGGCATGGCTCTGAGATCTGGTCACCATTTTCTTGGATGGACAGGGCTCTGACTTAGGTTCTGGGTCTTGGCTGGGCTGTTTCAGGCTCAGCTGGGCTAGGCTGAGTCTGGCCACCATCCTTGCCCTCCCCTTTTATAGCTGCCCCCTTGGTGGTCTGCATTTCTACCATCAATCTTCTCAGCAGTTACCAGGAAATCCCAGCTCCAGCCCTCAGTCCAAGGAGCTGCTCAGACACTCCTGCTCTGAGGCCTGAGGCAGCCACATCCACCTGTCCTTCTATAGGTCAGGAGGTGTCTGATCTATAAGAGAAGGATCAATGTCTCCTGTCTCTGGAAATGTTCAATGAGAAGAACCTTTGGGGTTGAAGGTTTAGAGAAAGGGGAGATGGAAGAATAGAAGTGGAGAATTCCTACGGAGCGGTCAACCTGCAGTGAAATGTGGGTAGTAAATCTGCCTTTACAGCCATCCTTCCCCAAGACCACCCACCCCAGGGGCTTCAGAGGAAGCAGACCGAAGGCTGCTGGGATAAAAGCTTGGGTTTGGCTGACCACTTTTTTCCCCTATCCATCCACATATTTAACTAATACTTCATGAAAATCCTTAGGTTCCAAGCTATTTAAATAATCTCCCTACCTTCCCTGTGAATCACACCTCCATGCACTGGGTTGATGAAAGGCACAGCCATAAATCGGATGAGGTTCCTGTCTTCAAGGAACTTACAATCCAAAGGGAACCAGACATGGAAACAGTCAACGAGGCAGATGCTCCGATGGAGACATGAGGAAAAAGAGGTGGGAGTGAATACGTGGGGATAATTTGTTCTGATAGAGAACTTCGGGGCAAGGCTTACCGAGGAAGTGGTGTTTGAGCTGCCCCGGATAGGATGGCAGGGATTTAAAAGCTGCCAAAGCTGGTAAGGAGTGAGCCAGCCTGGGGAAACCACCTTGAAAGACGTTCAGTGACCTGATGTGCATGGTGGTCTAGGGGCGGTGAGTGGGCTCGATCGGGGAAGGGTGGGGCTGGAATATGCCCAGAACCACAGTATTCCTGAGGCCACTGTGGGTTCAGTACTCTGCTAGAGACTTCACAACTCTCCTTTTATCCTCATGGCTATCTTTCAAGGTCAGCATGATCATCCCTAATTTACAGGGAAGGTACCTGAGGCCGAAAGAGGACAAGTGATTTGTCCAAATCAGACAGTAAGTGGCAGAGCTGGGATTTGAACCTGAGTCTATATGACCCCAGAGGTGGTGCAGCCAGAAACGACAGGCTTAGGCATTTGGGGTTTATGATGGAAGCAGTGGGGTGGTGGGGCTTGGGGTCTTAAAGATTTTTGAGGAGAAGAATAGAAGATCCTCAACTATAGCCTTAAGAAGATCATCTTAAGTAGAGGAGCTTCAAGATGGCGGAAGAGTAAGACGCAGAGATCACCTTCCTCCCCACAAATACATCAGAAATACATTACCATGTGG
>NC_041216.1:6334778-6335700 GCF_002837175.3 Physeter macrocephalus
CAGAATAATGATAGTAAAGATGATCCAAAATCTTGGAAATAGAATGGAGAAAATACAAGAAACCTTTACCAAAGACCTAGAAGAACTAAAGAGCAAACAAACAGAGATGAACAACACAAAAAATGAAATTAAAAATTCTCTAGATGAGATCAATAGCAGAAAAACTGAAGCAGAAGAACAGATAAGTGACCTGAAAGATAAAATAATGGAAATAACCACTGCAGAGCAGAATAAAGAAAAAAGAATGAAAAGAATTGAGGACAGTCTCAGAGACCTCTGGGACAACATTAAATGCACCAACATTCAAATTATGGGGGTCCCAGAAGAAGTAAACGCTAAACGAACTTCTCTAGGCAGGAAATACAAGAGAAGGAAAAGACCTACAATAATAAACCCCAAATAATTAAGTAAGTGGTAATAGGAGCATACATATCAATAATTACCTTAAATGTAAATGGATTAAATGCTCCCACCAAAAGACATAGACTGGCTGAATGGATACAAAAACAAGGCCCGTATATATGCTGTCTACAAGAGACCGACTTCAGACCCAGGGACACATACAGACTGAAAGTGAGGGGATGGAAAAAGATATTCCATGCAAATGGAAATCAAAAGAAAGCTGGAGTAGCAATTCTCATATCAGACAAAATAGACTTTAAAACAAAGATTATTATAAGAGACAAAGAAGGACAGTACATAATGATCAAGGGATCAATCCAAGAAGAAGATATAACAATTGTAAATATTTATGCACCCAACATAGGAGCACCTCAATACATAAGGCAAATGCTAACAGCCATAAAAGGGGAAATCGACAGTACCACAATCATAGTAGGGGACTTTAACAGCCCACTTTCACTAATGGACATCATCCAAAATGAAAGTAAATAAGGAAACACAAGCTCTAAATGATACATTA
>NC_041216.1:6338386-6338801 GCF_002837175.3 Physeter macrocephalus
ATTGTAGTTTTTTTTTTTTTTTTTTTTTTTGCAGTATGCGGGCCTCTCACTGTTGTGGTCTCTCCCATTGTGGAACACAGGCTCCGGACGCGCAGGCTCTGCGACATGTGGGATCTTCCCAGACCGGGGCACGAACCCGTGTCCCCTGCATCGGCAAGCAGGCTCTCAACCACTGTGCCTCCAGGGAAGCCCCGCATCAAACTCTTAGAGGAAAACATAGGCAGAACACTCTATGACATAAATCACAGCAAGATCCTTTTTGACCCACCTCCTAGAGAAATGGAAAGAAAAACAAAAATAAACAAATGGGACCTAATGAAACTTAAAAGCTTTTGCACAGCAAAGGAAACCATAAACAAGACGAAAAGACAACCCTCAGAATGGGAGAAAATATTTGCAAATGAAGCAACTGACA
>NC_041216.1:6340466-6340674 GCF_002837175.3 Physeter macrocephalus
GGCCAGAAGAAAAAAACAAAAACCCATATGCTAACACATATATAAGGAATCTAAAAAAAAAAGAAGAAAACGGTCAGAAGAACCTAGGGGCAAGACGGGAATTAAGATGCAGACCTACTAGAGAACGGACTTGAGGATACGGAGAGGGGGAAGGGTAAGCTGGGACAAAGTGAGCGAGTGGCATGGACATATATACACTACCAAATGT
>NC_041216.1:6341290-6374297 GCF_002837175.3 Physeter macrocephalus
CTTTGTTATAAAGCAGAAACTGACACACCATTGTAAAGCAATTATACTCTCATAAAGATGTTAGAAAAAAAAAAAAAAGATCATCTTATAAGGATGGTGGGGGATGGAGGAGGTGGGAGAGCTGTCAGTGGACTACAAAATAGCCCAGGCTAGAGAGAGGGAGCAATGGCAATGGCAATGGAGGGTATGGGAAGAATGCAAGATGCAGAGCTTGGTGAAGGCAGGATCAGGTTGCGGGGTGGTGCTTGTAGAACTTTCCCCACCATCTCACAGAACCCATGGGTAGGATAAGGCCATGTGGTCCACACTGCTGTGGACATGACTTTGAGGTGTGAATCTCCTTGTAAACTCCTTGGGCTGTGGGAACCCAATGAATGACTCCACCAGAATTCAAAATCACCTCAGCGTCCAATCACACTCCTCCAGCACAAGGGTGTTCAATTTATTCTGACTCCTGGATGCTTCTGACTGTGAAAAAGGTCTCCTTTTAGTTGAAATGACACTTGCCTCTCTGCAATCTCCACCGAATCAGTCCAATTCTGTCCTTTGGGACAAGACAGAAAGGGTCTGATGCATATTTCATATGCCCGATCATCAGATATGCGATGACAATTCTCATGTCCTCCCAAACTCTTTTCATGTCTAAGCTATATAGTAATAATGGTAATTATGTGAATATTTATTGTGCCTTTCCTGTTGCAGGCACTGTGCTGAGAACTTTGCATGTTCTGTCCCAGGGGTGGATCATGGGCAGCTTTGCAATGTCTTCATAAGGAGTTCCACTGTAATCCCAAAGGCATGAGGGCTTATTGCAGAATTTTAAGTAGAAGATAGGATACGTTAGGAAGACCACTCAGCTGACCAGTAGGAAGAGTGCCCTGGTGAGGTGATAATGAGGCAGGGAGGCTGCTGGAATAATCCAGGTGAGAAATGAATAAGATCTAAACTTCAGTGGTGGTAAAGGGTATGGCAGATGGGATAATTTGGGAGACATTCAAGTGTTAAATCTATAGAGCCTGGAAAGTAGTTGGACATGGGAGGTGAAGGAGGAAGAAGAAGCCAGGCTATCTCCAAATTTTTGTCCCAGGTGGATTCTATGAGACAGAAAGTCTAAGAAGAGTATCTGGATCATTTGAGGGTGATGAGAAGGAGAGATTAGAAGGAGAAATTACTGTGAGCTTTGAACATATGGAATGTAGATGCCAGTGGGATACTTTGCATTGATTTAGTTTGTTCATTCATTCACTTAACAAGCCTTTATTGAGGATTAACTATGTACCATGCACTCTGCTAGGTGCTAAGGTTGTAAAACCTTGGTCACATTTGTTCTTGAGGGGCTTTCTATCTAGTAGAGGGAAACAGATATGTAAATTGTCAAGTGTAAAAAATTTTTATTGCAAGATTTCCTTCAGTAGATGAGTGGATAAACTGTGGTACATCCATACGATTGAGTATTACTCAGTGCTAAAAAGAAGTGAGCTATCGAGCCATGAAAAGACATGGAGGAACCTTAAATGTATACTACAAAGTGAAAGAAGCCAATCTGAAAAGGCTACATACTGTATGTTCCCAATGATTTGACATTCTGGAGAAGGCAAAACTATGGAGATAATAACAAGATCAGTGGTTGCCAGGAGTTAGGGGAGAGGGAGAAATGAATAGGTGAAGCATAGAGGAGTTTTAGGCAGTGAAACTATTCTGTATGATATTATAATGGTGGATGCATGTCAATATACATTTGTCAAAACCTTTAGAATGTACAACATCAATAGTGAATCCTAATGTAAACTATGGGCTTTGGGTGATATTGATTTGTCAATGTAGTTTCATTGATTGTAACAAATGCACCATTCTAGTGGGGGACGTTTATATAGGGGAGGCGTGCATGTGTAGCGACAGTGGGTATATGGAAACTATCAGTACTTTCTACTTAATCTAGCAGTGAACCCAAAACTGCTCTAAAAATAGAGTCTATTCTAAAAATTAGTATTACAAGATGCTGAGATTGAAATCTGTATAGGGAATAAAATTCTAAAGGGGGAGGGGCAGTCAGAAAGGGCTTCATCATGGAGGTGACCCTTGACTTGTGAAAGGCATTAAATGGAGATAATGGATCTACCAGTCCATTATAGCTCAGGAGAGGGCTCTAGGCAGGAGATAATGATTGGGAGTTCATCAGCTCATCAGCAAACACTGTGGAAGCCAAGGGAACCCAGGGATGAGTGTGTCAAGTTCAGAGGAAAAGAGCCGTGAAAGTGAGACCCCCAACTATACCAATGCCTGAGGTGAGGAAAGACCTTGGAGGAGATGAGAAGGCATGTTCTGAAAGGGAGGTGGAAATGAGAAGAGAGGGAAACTGGGTGAAAGGAGAATGCTAGAAAGGGGGGAGAGAGGCTTATTCTGTACAAGAGTGGCACAGGGGAACTCAGAAATCAGGGAAACAGATAAGTCTCTGAGAGCCAATTTGAATCAATGAACTAGAGCAGAGATTTGCTGGGTCATCTAAAAATGAAAACTAGTTCTGGAGCCAGGAGCACTGGACTATAACCTATATTGTATGTCTAGGAAATCTCAAATAATAAGGGAATTGGTCACAGAGCAGAAGAGTCCCCACAGCCAAGATGAGCCATGCCCACCCCAGGGCTGTCTAGAAGAGAGGAAACTGGTTTTCAGTCTCAGAAAATTCTGTCCCTAAGGACAGAGACAGAGGGCCATACAACTTTGCCTTGTGTCTGTGGCAAGACCATCTCAAGTGCAAGATGGATGGATGCAGAAGGCTGAGGTGGCCTCTGGTCCCTTCATTCAACAGCTTCTTTTGTTCCAAGTCTACTCCTCAAGCAGCCTTCCAGAATCCTTGTAGATCTGCTCTTAAGATGCCAGGCCCTGAGCCCAGCCTTTCCCAGTTGGAAATTCGGTATTTAACTCAAGCTGCTCATCAAACCCCCCACATGCCCTTTCTTTTCCTCACCTGGCCTCGCACTTCATTGACAAAATGAAACTCCCTCACCTTCCCCCTACCAAACCTACTGACCTGCCGATATCTGGTATCTAAACCTACACTCAGAGTCTCCCCTTCTGTTACGTGGATGAAGGACTCCTGTGCTTATGTCCAAATTCTCCATTTATTCCCATGACTCCACCCCAGCTAGCCTTCTCAAGGACTTTGCTCCTTCCATTCCCCCCCTTAATCTTCACCTGCATCCTCGTCTGCAGATGCTCATGTTCCAGAATGACCCGCCATTTAAAAAACTCAGCCATTGACCAGACATCTCCCTCCAGGTATTGTCCCATTTCCCTGCTTCTCTGAACAGCAAGACATTGCAAATAAATAATTGTCTACAGTCACTATAATCTCTTCTCCACCTATGATTCTCCCCTTGACATTTTCTACCTGGGCTTCCTTTCCCACGACTCCACCAAAACTGCCCTTGTCAAGATTTCCTGGGATCCACATCTGACCAAATCCAATGCTTGCTCCTCATTGGCTCTCCACTGTGATGACTCCTCCCTCTTCCTTAAAACAGTTCCTCTCTGAGCTTCCAGGACACCCACTCTCCTTGATACCTTCCCACTTCATGTGCCTCTCTTCAGCAACTTTTGCAGGCTCCTCATCCTGTATTTGTTGGAGATCTGATAGCTCCCCAAACTGTGTCTTCAGCCTTGACTTCCATTGAGCCCCAGACTCACCTGTCACACTGCATAGTTGACTACGCCCTGTAGATGTCTATCAGGCCTCTCTGATGTCACATGGCCAAAACTGAACTCTTCATTTTCTCACAAAAATCTATGCTTTATCTCAGGAAATAGAACCACCATTTACCCCGGTGCTCAAACAAGACACTTGGGAGTCACCTGTGATCCCTCCTGAGTTCTTTCCTACAACCAGGCCAACTATGAGTTCCACTGGTTCTACTTAGAAATTATATTCTGGCTCTGTCCAATTCTCTACATTTCTATGGCTACCACTTATAGCAGATGCTGTGGTGTGGCCACAGGCACACATTCTCCCAGCTGCTGAGTCCTTCTCTAGGAATGCCCCTCAGCTGAAGAGAAAACCCCCTTTCCTGAGGCTATGCCCCCTTCCCTGACCCAGATCCCAGATCCAGTGACTGGTTGATTCTAGGCTGTGAAAGCCTGGCCCTCTTGCCTCAGTTCAGGACAGCTTGAGGGCCTGTCCCAGCTCTGCAGCTTCCCTTGGGGTGGGTGCAGGGCTCTGCTGCAATTTCATCAGTTTGTTTTCTCTGCCCAATCCTGCTTGCCTCACTCTCCCATAGGTGCTGTTCCTGAGTGCATTCCTTAGTGAATTACCTGCATGCAAATCACAGAATTTCAGAGTCTATCTTTAGACTGGGAAATCTGATCTACAACACTCTAGTCAAAACCACCATGATTTCCCCCTTTTACCACCACAGTAGCCAACCAACTAATCTCCCTGCTTTGGCCCTTGCCTCCCTACAATCTATTCTCCATGTAGAAACCAGAGTGATCTTATAAAACAAAAACCACATCATTGACTCCCCTGCTTTAAACCTCTATTCATTCACTGTTGTACTTGGAATTAAATTCAGACGCCCCACCACAGTCTACAGTGTCCTGTGTGGTCTTGCCCTGCTGGTGTCTCTGGCCTAAACTCTGATTCAGCCACACTGGCCTTCTTTCTGCTCCTTGGACACCCCAAGATTTTTCCCACTTTAGAGCCTTTGCATTAGGTGTTTCTCTGGCCTAGAATTCTCTTCTCCCACGTCTTCCCATGGCTCCCAATTTTCTTTTAGACCTCAGCTCAAATGTCACCTCCCTAGAGAAGCCTTCTCCGACCACCCAGTTGACGTAGCCCCTCAATGTAGCATCCTCTATCACTTCACCCTGTCTTACTGTCATCATAATTCCTACCACTCTCTGAAATCTTACTGTCTATTTGTTGACTTATTTTAATCGGTGCCCTTATGAGTAGAACACAATCTCTACTGAGAGTAGAGACTGTGCCTGTACTGTTGAATGTTTTAGTGCTGGATCTGCAGGACCCAGAAGTGTGCAAGTGTATGAATGAATACATGAATGAATGAATACATGAATGAATAATGAAAGTTGCCAGGAGCCAGCCTGTCAGAGTCTCCTCCCTCTTGGATCTTCCCGAAAGAAGTTTAGATTCAGTGAGTGTCCTTGGGGGACAAAGCTCTGAGCCACTTCAGTCACCAGCATCAAAGACCACAGACAAGTCAAGTGCAGGAAGGACTCAAACAATTCATCAGATTTAGTAACTAGGAGATGATTGGTGATCTTGAGGAGAACAGCTTCAGTGGAGTAAATGAAGCAGAGGAATTAAACTGCAGCAAAATGGGAGTGAATAGAAAAACAAGTAGTGAATACAGAAAACTCTAGGAAGATATTTTTCAGGGGTGGAAAATAAAGAAGGATCACTTGTTTCTATGGATTTTTTTGAGATGGGCTTTGCTTTGTTAAAATCTAAGGGAAAGTTGCTGATTTGGTATCACCATGAGCACAAGCTGGTGACACTCACAGGCTGTGCCAGACTCTCTTCTAAGCTCTGTGTGTATTCATTTTCTATTGCTATGTGACAAAGTACCACAAATTTAGCAGCTTAAAACAACATACATTTGTTATCTCACAGTTTCTGTGGGTCAGGAGTCCTGATATAGCTTAGTTGGGTCCCCTTGCTTAGGGTCTCATAGAGTCAACTGCAGACTGACACCTACAATCAAAGTGTCAGCTGGGCTGTATTCTCATCTGGAGGCTCAGCTGGGGCAGAATTCACTTCTAAACTCACTCAGATTATTGGCAGAATCCACTTCCTTGCAGTTGCAGAACTGAGGGCCTTGGCTTTTTGTTGGCTGTTGGCTAGAGGCTTCCCTTAGGTCCTGGAGGCCATTTGCAGTGGCTACAGGCCACCTGCAGTCCCTAGAGGATGCCCAGAATTTCCTAATGTGGCTGCTAATTTCATCAAGCCAGCAAGGGAATCTCTGTTTTTGTCTTCTAAGATGGAGTTTTATATAATATTACATAATCATGGGAGTGACATCCTATCATCTCTCTGCCATGTTCCACTGGTTAGAAGAACATCACAGGTCCTGTCCACACCATCAGAGAGGATTACACAGAGGCTGAACAGCAGGAGATGGGGATCATGGGGCCACCCTAAAGTCTGTCCACCTTAATGTGTATTAACCCATTTAATCCTCACAAAAACACTATGAGACAGGTCTTACTACTATCCCCATTTTATGTAGGAGAATGCTGGTGATAAGAGAGAGAAAAGGGATAATTAATGGAGCAAGACCCCCAAGGCAACAGGGAAGGAGACAATGCAGAGTATAGCTGAATAGTTCTCCTGTAATTGGAAGAGAGACACCCCAGTCATGGATGCTGAAGAGGAACAAGGGAAGGATCCAGATTAGCTTGTAAGACTGGGGTAATATCCTAGGTATCTACCCAAGAGAAATGAAAATATATGTCACAAAAGTGTGCATACAAATATTCACAGCAGCATTATTTATAACAGCCAAAAAATGGAAACAACTCAAACCTCCATCAACTGGTGACTAGCTGCACAAAATGTGTTATAGCCATACAATGGAACACTATCCTGCAATAAAAAGAAACCAACTACTGATGCATGCTACAACATGGACAAACCTCAAAAATATTATGTTAAGCGAAAGAAGTCAGATACAAAAGATTACATATTATATGGCTCCAGTTATATGACGTGTCCAACAAGACAGAGCTATAGAGATAGAAGGTAGATTGGTGGTTGCCTAGGGCTGGGGATAGGAACGGAGAGTGGCTGTGAATAGACACAGGATTTCTTTTTGAGGTGATAGAAATGTTCTAGGATTAGAATGTGGTGATAGTTGCACAACTCTGTCAATACACTAAAAATTGTTGAATTGTACACTTCGGTGGATGAATTTTCTGGTATGTAAATTACACATCATAAAGTTGTTAAAAAATTAGGGCAATAAGTTGACAGAATGCCTCCCTGCCTCCAATTGGCCTTTTTCTCTTCCATGGAGGTGAAGGTCATACACTGACAGTGAGTAGTGTAGCGCTGGGGTGAGGGGGCTTGTCAAGAAGGGATGAGGGTTAAAACATCAGTAGGGGAGGCAGTAGACAAAGCTGATGTGTGGAAGGTCATTGGTGGCAGAGCTGAGGGTTCAGGTCAGGATGGAGACTGTGAACTGGTCATGTCCTAGTCTACAGTATAATTTTTTTCCCATCTTGCTCCTTTCAGAAGCCCAAGTCCCTAAGAAAAAGAAAAGAACAGCTGGGTTAAACCAGACTTGGCATTTTGCTGGACGGGATGAGAAAAAGGACAAGGAGGTTGAGAATTTGACAAGAATGGGATCAATATGATGGTGGTGGCATCTCTGACGGGCAGGAAAGGAAGCAATGCTGGGGAGGACCTGATGGACCAGGACACCGAGGAGGGTTCAGAGAGTAGGGGTCTCAAGAAAATCAAGACACAGCGGGAGTGAGGGTCTTAGGGACCGTCAGAGAAAGTATTGTATATGCTGGTTCCTTTACCTTCATATCCTCAACTGTCAGTGTTCTTCCGGAAGCATGGTGCCCAGGCCTGAGCATCCATCCCAATGTGTTGTGGCCTGAGCGGGGCAGAGCAGATGCTTCCACTGAAGCAGCCCAAGTTTAAATAGTCTTTTTTTTTGCAGCTTGCAGCAGCCTGAGCAATGGGCTTTGCAGCCAGCTTGTCTGTATTTCAAATTCTGCTTCCCCCACTCTTTAGGTCTTGGAAAAGTCACTTAACTGCCCTCAACATTAGTTGCCTCTTCTGCCAACTAGGAATAATAATACTATGTGTCTCACAGGGCCATTATGAGGATCAAATGGGACACTGCCATAAAACACCAGGTAAGGTACCTGGCCTGAAGAACGTGCTCACACGTGTCTGCTGTCATTGGTACCCACAGCAGAGAGTTGACTGATGCTGAGATTACTCTTAGCTCATAGCCCTAGAGCTACATGGTGGGACCGCTGTAAGCCAGCAGTTGGGTTCGGGACCCAAGGGCAAAATTGCATGATTATACTATGTCACTTCATCTTGTAAATCTTCCACTTTTGGTCCAGCCCAAGGACATCTGTTTGATCCCACCTCCCTGGCAGCACCTCCAAAGTCTCCTGCAACTGTGTCCTGTGTACCTGTGTCTGCAAGCTAGTGTCTTCTGGCGATCTCTAAGTCACTGATGGAAAGGCAGGCTCTTGGGCACTGGGGCTCCTTATGCTGTCTGGGTCTGGGACCCTTGGATCATTCATCCAAGGAAGGAAAACACAAAAAATGCAAGCCCTTGGGTCTTCAAAGGCTTGTTTGGGGAGTGGGGCAGTGGGGGGCAGGGGACCAATCTCTTATACCAGGTGCCTCCCTGGGGTTAGAACCTCCTCTCCTCAGCCAGCCAGCCCCGCAGAGGTGAAGGTGACTTCACCGCAGCCTCCCTCCTGGGGCGCCTTCCGTTCACGCTCCAAGTCCCCCAGGCAGGAGGATCGATGCTTTCTGTATCTCCTGGAGACAGACCGCACATTCCTGCAGGACTATTGACAGCCTCCCCTCTCTCTCGTATCTTCCATACTTCATTTGCGAACAGCACTGTAATTACCCTCCGGAGTCATTGAAAAAAAGTGTGCAGATTGAAAAGGACTGGAAATGGGCACCTCTGGCTGCGGAGAAAACACTTCCAACATTGAAGTCTTCTCTCCCGGGTCTGTGAGTTCCCATTTGCTGGGCCCTTAAGGTTTCTGCCGCAAACTGTGGCCGCCTTTGTGCCCCCCGTGACAATGGGCATTTGACACGGAGGGCAGGGAGATTAATGAAAGACCAGAGTTTTCCATTTCTTCCTTCAACAGCTAACTACTTTCTTTTCAATTCCTACTGCTAAATAGCTCGGACAATTAATAAAGCTTTGGTTGTGCTTGGTTTTTCTCTTTTCTTCTTTTCTTCCCACACATTTGGTTGTTTATGCTGCCTTAACCTGACCGTCCAGTGGCCTTGTTGACTGCTCTGGAGACTCAGATCTTGCCAAGTGTGGAGAGCTCTGGGATTCGGGGAAGAAAAGGTCCCATTAGCGGACAGTTATCTGAGGACAAGAGGCTGAAAGCTTTGTCCCAGACCCTGAAAAGTGACCCTGGGCCAGGACCAACCTCCGAGCTCCCCACCCAGCTGCCAGGTCTGATGGTACCTCTTGGCCTTGAGGCCTTTCTGTCTGGGGAACTGTAGAGCTGCTGTAGGAAATTACCACAAACCTGGTGGCTTACAAGAGAAAATCATTCTCCCACAGTTCTGGGGCCCAGAACTCCAAAATCAAGGTGTCAGCAAGGTCGGTTCCTTCTGGAGGCTCTGAAGGAGAATCTGTTCCAGGCTTTTCTCCCACCCTCTGGGTGCTGCCAGCAATTCTTGGTGTGCCTTGGTTTATAGCTGTATCCCTCCAATCTCTGCCTTTGTCATCTCGTGAACTTCCCTTCCCCTGCATCTCTGTGTCTCCTCCTTTTCCATCTCTTATAAGTTACTGGATATAGGCCCCCCACCCTCATCTAGGATGATGATCTCATCTTGAGATCCTTACCTTAATTACATCTGCAAAGACCCTTGTTCTGAATAAGGTCACAGTCGGAAGTTCCAGGTAGACTTATCTTTTGGGGGCCACAACCCTCCCAGGACCCAATACAACCCTTGTGTCCCCTGGAACTCAGAGCCTGGGCTGCTTCAAACTCCAATTTTGCCCAGTGCCGGATGCTGAAGACCTTTCTGTGCCCACAGCAGCTCTCAAGGGGCAGGTGAGGGTGGCCATGGGGCAGGCAGGGCAGGAGGCGAGTGACCACGAGCCACTGCAGCTGTGGACTGTGGTGGGTCCCTCTACTCACCTGCTCTCTGGCTGTCCACCCTGTATAAAGCAGACCCTCAAATCCCAGCTGGGGTGTGAGGAAGCTGGACCCCTTTCCCTCAACCCACTTCCTCTCCATCTTGCCTCCCCAGCTCTGAACTCTCAACTTTAGGACACCAAATTCAACCTTGCCTTTGACCTCTCCCCTTGTTTCTGTCCTTGGACTTCTTTTCTTGCACAGACTCTGCCGGGTTCCCTCCCTTAGCCCTGGCTCCTTCTACTGTCCCGGGTGGCAATCATTGCATTGACAGCACACATTTGTAGTGCTTATTCTGTGCCAGGCACTGTTTAAGCACCTTATATAAACTGGAACATTTAATCCTCACAAGAGCCTTGTTAGGAGGGCTCACATCCCCATTTTAGAGACAAGGAAACTAAGGCGCCAGAAACATTCAATAATTTGCCTAAGCCAGGATTTCCTTTCTTTTTTTTTAACATCTTTATTGGAATATAATTGCTTTACAATGTTGTGTTAGTTTCGGCTGTATAACAAAGTGAATCAGCTATACGTATACATATATCCCCATATCCCCTCCCTCTGGAGTCTCCCTCCCACCCTCCCTATCCCACCCCTCTAGGTGGTCACAAAGCTCCGAGCTCATCTCCCTGTGCTGTGCGGCTGCTTCCCACTAGCTATCTATTTTACATTTGGTAGTGTATATATGTCAGTGCCACTCTCTCACTTCATCCCTGCTTACACTTCCCCCTCCCCGTGTCCTCAAGTCCATTCTCTACGTCTGCGTCTTTATTCCTCTCCTGCCCCTAGGTTCTTCAGAAATTTTTTTTTTATTTTTTAGATTCCATATACATGTGTTAGCATACGGTATTTGTTTTTCTCTTTCTGACTTACTTCACTCTGTATGACAGACTCTAGGTCCATCCACCTCACTACAAATAACTCAGTTTCGTTTCTCCTTATGGCTGAGTAATATTCCATTGTATATATGTGCCACATCTTCTTTACCCTTTTATCTGTCGATGGACACTTAGGTTACTTCCATGTCCTGGCTGTTGTAAATAGTGCTCTAAGGCAGGGTTTCTCAGCCTCATCACTATTGACATTTTGGCCTGATAACTCCTTCTTGTGGGATCTGTTCTGTGTATCGCAGGATGTTTAGTAGCATCCCTGGCCTCTTCTCACTAGATGCCATTAGACACCCCCCCACACTCCCTCAATGGTGACAACCCAAAATGTCTCCAGTGCATATTGCCAAGGTCTCCTGAGAGGCAAAATCACCCCAGTTGAGAACCACTGGCCTAAGATCATATGGTAGTGAGTGGCAAAGCCAAGATTAGAGCCCAGGAAGCCTCCACCTGGCCTACTTCTTCAATTCAATGCCTGTTCTGGGCTTGAATCTGTATTGCTCTGCAAGTTCAAAGTTAGGGCTAAAAGTTTAGTCTATACTTTGTGGAATCTAATGTCCATCCTGGCCTTTTACTTATACCAAGCTGTGCTAACTGGGCACTGGAAGGCGGGGCGCACACTTTCTAGAAAAGCACGGAGTCTCTCCAACCCTGCACAGCTCCTGGCTGTGGCCATGGCTCCTAGCTGCCTGGCCAGGCGCAGCTCCTAGTTTCACAAGTACACCCCAGGATTCTCCCTAGCATCTCATTAGCAGGGCAGGAGGTGACGTGACCCCCGCCCCATAATGGTTTCCTAGAGAAAGGACAAGGATTCCACCTTTTCTCCTTAAGAACATGAGAGATACCCGTTGTGTCATTCTCGGGGGAAGTGTCTCCGTTCTTTCTAAACATACAGTGGCTCCGAGGTGCTCACTGCTTTACGTTGTCTGCTATAATCATGCATTTTTTATTTGCACATAAAAGAGCTTCCTATAAAACATATTAAAGCTTTCAATTCTGAATGAAAAACACTTGATGTACAATCTCTCCGTGAACAGGAACCTCAGACAGTGCGGGGCCGATGGCATCTCCCCTGCATGGAAGGGACAGAGCAGCCTTGAGCATGGTTCCGGCAACAGCCCTCCAAGGAAGTCATCCTGGGGAGGACACTGCCTGGCCGGCTTCTCCAGGAACCTGGGCACTGGCCCCTTCTCCACAGCCGAGCCTGCCACGGATGTGTTCAGACACGCACCAGGGAGGATCCAAAGCCCTAGGCAATCATGATCTATGTCTCCTGGATGCCTGTTTTATTAGAAGATTCAGAAAGAAAATGTTATTATCTTCATGTGCAAACAAACATGGCAATACTATGGAGTAGAATACAAATTACGTGTGCACTTTGAAGATTAAAACATAGGATATCAGAGAAAGTTCCTGGCTGTGAGCAATGCTCCCTTTTAGTAGGTGTCCTTTAGCCGACAAGTTTGAGCAGCATTCACATTTGGATCCAAGCGCTAATTCCCCAGCATTCAGAACATTTTATGATCAGGGTTCACCTCCAGGGTGGCCCTATTTTTCCCAGGTGAGAGAACTCAGGCTCAGAGAGGAAAACTGATTTGCCAGCATCACACAGCTAACAGCAGCATCAGAACGCAAGCCTGGATTTCCTGACTCACCCCCATGCTGCCTCTGGAGGTTGCAGCACTCACAGAGACTTTCTACCAAAGGCCACCAGCTCCAGCTTCATCAGACAGTGTCACGGTGACATCCCTGAGATGGAGAGAAGAGATGTTGTGGGCCCACCATGAGTTAGTTCATAGTTTAAGGTTAGTGCAACAGGAGGTAGATTTCACTGCCATTTACATACTACCCATATGAACACAGGGGATTATAGTGGTAGCTCACGTTTATCAAGTGTTTCCCATATGCCAGGCACTCTTCTGAGACTGTGTTAAATTTATTTGCTTTTGGTAATAGCCTTATGAGGGAGTTACTGTTGTTATACCCATTTTACAGATGGAGAAGCTGAGGCACAGAGTGGTTAAGCAACAAGCCCAAAGTCACACAGCCAGGAAGTGGAGGAATTCAGGATCTGAACTCAGGCAATCTGGCTGCAGAACAAGCACACACAAGTGCCTCTTAAGCTTCATCATACCTACCTTTCTTTAGAGCAGTGTCCTCCAGGAGTAGTCCCCGGACCAACAGCATCAGTATTACCTGGGAACGGGTTAGAAAGGCACATTCTCAGTCTGCACTCTAACCTCCTGAATCAGAAACTTTGGAGCTGGGGCCCAGCAGCCAGGTGCTTTCTCTGACTTAGAAACTTAGAAGTTTCTGTGACTTAGAAAGTCCCTCAGATGATTCTGATTCAGGCTAAAGTTTGAGAAGCGCTGCTTTAGAGGGTTAAGATAAAATAATGTTTATAAAATTCTTAGCATAGCACTCAACAAATATTAGCTATTATAATGACCAGCTTTATTTGGTGAGAATGAAAATACTCCTGTGGGGAATATAAAAAAACACCTATCTCCTTGGTAAAGTGCCATATAAAGCAACTTAAACTTGCAAGAAAAGAAAAAAAGTTTTCAGGCAAAGACTGGGTGGGGGGAAAGATATTGACAAGACCATCATGGTACACCTGACACCTGCACCTGATCCAATCCAAATGGATGCAGCCCACCCCAAGGGGCAGAGCCCATTTTGTCATTTGAAGGATGCTGTTGCCTCCTCCATGGACCAAATATAGTGGGGGTTTTTTTGTTTTTGTTTTTTTAACCAAATATAGCTTGATGAATGTGCTGGCCAGCTGATTCACTGGTTGGCTTTAGAACTAGACGCAAACCCAGGGCCTTCCTGGGCACCTCAATCACTTCCCATGTGGCCTCCTGAGTTAAGAGCAAGGATGCCACAGCCCCAGCTTCCTATGCTTGCCCAGGTAACATGTAGACACTTCATTTCAAGCATGACCTGCCCCTTGTCACTGTGTGTCACCCTCAGTGGTGACGGGCCTTCCCTTCCCCGGGACGCGTGTGTATTTGGCCTGGCATTACCCAGCAGTCTCCGGGGAACTGGTTCTGTCAGGAGCAGAACAAGCTTATCTGTTTAGCCTGAATTATGTGCTCACCATGTGCTCCGTGTAAATCTGACCGCCTTCCCGAAGTGCTGGGTCTGGATGGATCTGTGAATAATTTCACCACCACAATTATTTTACAATTTTGAATCTTCGCTGGTAACATAATGCCATAGTTTGCAGCGAGAAGCTACATAAATCAGGACTTCAAACAAAGGCTCTCCAATCAGGCGAGGGACTCCCAGGCACATCTGAGAGGGGCTGGTGAGCCCCTTACTCAGGGGAGCTGGGCTTCCTGCCCCCCACCCCACCCAGGACACACCTCAGCTTGGAGCTTCCATCTGCCCTGGGGCCTTTCAGTGCTCTCCAGGCTAGATTTTTCTTGTTATCTTAGTGCTTGAGTTGATTTCCACTTTATGGATGGGCGTGGAGGCTGATGGTGGTTTCACCTCCTCTCTTCCTGCTTCTAGAACCAGCTTCCCTCATCTTCCCACCTTCCAGAGCATCCATCAACTGACAGGCATTCAGTGAATAGAATCCCAGAATGTCTGAGCTAGCAGGGCCCACAGAAATCATCTAGTCCAGGGCTTCCCTGGTGGCACAGTGGTTGAGAGTCCACCTGCCGATGCCGGGGACACGGGTTCGTGCCCCGGTCCGGGAAGATCCCACACGCTGCGGAGCGGCTGGGCCCGTGAGCCATGGCCGCCGAGCCTGCGCGTCCGAAGCCTGTGCTCCGCAACGGGAGAGGCCACAACAGTGAGAGGCCCGTGTACCGCAAAAAAAAAAAAAAAAAAGAAAGAAATCATCTAGTCCAGGATTTTTCTTTCCTTATTTTATATTAAGTTATACAGGACATACAATATTATGTTAGTTTCAGGTGGGCAGCATAGTGATGCGATATTGTTATATGTTATGAAATAATCGCCGCAAAAGCGAAAGTAAACAAAAAGCACTGTTCCAGCATTTTCCAGCGTCTGTTCCCTGAGGTCCCAGAGGTACCTCAGGGTCTGCTTTAGGGGGCAACAAACAGTTGGGGGCAAGGCTCTGCCATGTGTCTATCAGAGCAGCTCCCTTTTTACTTATTTTACACATTGGGATTCTGTTTGAATAAAAAGGTTCAGGTGCTAAAAAATTCTGAAAACCCGCAGTCTCATCTAACTTCTTTGTTTCACAGGATGGGAATTTGAGGCTCAGAGAAAAGTGACGTTGCTAAGTAAATTTATTGTAAAGCACACAGGTTAGAAACTCAGGCTCTGCCACTGATTCCCCCAGACTGACTTCTTTCATTCACTAGCTTGTGTGACCTTGAGCCAAGGCTGCTTAACCCCTCCAAGACATGGTTTCCTCATCTATTAAATGGGAATCATAATGGATTTGTTCTGTAAGTTACACGGGGTCATGTATAAAGTGCCAGCATAGCATCTGGCACATAATGAATCAATAAGTGTCGCTAATATCATGAACTTGGGTCTGCTAAATCCCAACCCCAAGAACACCCATCAGAAATTCTTTTGCAGTGAGTCTGTCTGTAAGGAAAGAAGAAACTGCACGGACTGAGCCCCTAATGCCTGCCAGCCTCTTATTATTTCATCTTTATAATCAGCATGTGGATTCTCGTCTGCATTTTGCAGGGGAGGAAATCGCAGCTCCAAGCGGCAGATTGACCTGGGCAGCGTCCCAATGTGGTTCCACCTTCCTTAGACCAGACCCTGGCTGGGCGGGGGCTTCCATAGCCATTTTAGCTAAAAGGATTCTGCTGGCGTTCGGGTTGGGCTATTAGCAGCTTCTTTAAACCATGTTAGCTGTTTTCCCCACAAAGGTCTTATCAGCAGACCTTAGTTTCTATGCTGCCTTCTGACTGTGTTTACTTTGATAGCATTCGATAGCTGCAGTGTGTTGTTCTATTAGCTACATTTCCCCCTATGTTTTGTTTTGTTTTTATACTCTCCCCACTTTTATAAGTGATGAGAGAGACTCAAAGGGACCTCTCGTCGGGGAGGGAGCACCCAGGAGAGGGATGTTGCAGTTCCTGAGAGCTTTAAGGCTATAGAAAAACGGAAGTTGTTCTTTCTCTGTACATATCTGGGAGGGACTGGGCATTTCTTTATTCATTCAGTTATTTAACTGATATTTATCAAGCACCCCCAGGCAGAGAGTGTACAGCGTGGATGAAACAGACCTGCTCTCCACCCTGTGGAACTCGGAGTCCAGTGGGGGTGGGTAGGGCAGCTAAGCCAGTCCTGGGAAACTGAATATTGCTGCCATGACGGAAGGTTCTTGTTGTGGGTCCGGGCAGCAGCTCACCCAGACTGCACCCCAGCACCCAGCTCAGGGCTCAGCCCAGAGGATGGCTCGGTAATGATGCTGAACAAGCATTCGTGAGGAAATACGAGTGGCATCAGCCCATCACTTCCGTGCCCGGTCCTTTCCCTGAGGTCTGCAGCTGGTTCCTCCCCAGACCTGCAGTCCTCCCGAGGAGTGTCTCCATGGCCAGGGCAGTCCTTTGGGGTGTTCCTCTGCTTGCTTTCAGGACAATGTTCCATTCCCAGGCCGTTCTGGGTACCCCAGCTTTCCTTTCCTGAAGTCTATGCAGGACCTGAGAGAGCCCAGCTGGGGCAGGGATAAGCAGAAGAAATACAAGGCCTGCCTTTTTTTTTTTTTTTTTGGCGGTACGCGGGCCTCTCACTGCCGTGGCCTCTCCCGTTGCGGAGCACAGGCTCCGGACGCGCAGGCTCAGCGGCCATGGCTCATGGGCCCAGACGCTCCACAGCATGTGGGACCTTCCCGGACCCGGGCACGAACCTGCATCGGCACGCGGACTCTCAACCCCTGCGCCACCAGGGAAGCCCCCTGCCATTTTTAATACACGCTGTCAGACACATACATACAGGTATAGGTACTTAGTATACACAGTTACATGCAGACTTGTGCACACGGATAAGCATGAGCATCCAGACAGGCATGCTCCCCTACTCAGAGGTACGTGGCAAACACACACACACACACACACACACACAAACACACACACACACACACACACACACACACACACAGATTCATCCAGTCATTTAATTCTTGTTGAAAACCTACTATAAACGGAACACTATGCAAGGCACAGAGGATATGAGGGTTACAAAGAGACATTCCCTACCTTCATGGAGACAAAGAATAGACACCGTTAACACACAAATAAATATACAATTACAAATGGAAATCAGCTCATGGAAGGAGAATAATTGGACATTGTGAGAAAAAATAGCAGAGAACATGTTCTTTGAGTTGGATGAGGAGAGAAATAGCAGGGAAAGCGTTTCAGGCATGGGAGCACACATGCAGAGGCCTTGAGGATGGAAAGAGCTCGGGACGTTTAAGGAATCCAAAGATGGCATCGATGTTCATATGAACGTAGACCGCACGTTATGTGTATGCAGAGAAGCCTACACACAGACGAGCATGTGCATCAAACACACGTCGGCAGAGCATGTACCATACTCTGAGGCCCACGTACCTGTGTGGACAAGTACACGCACACACGCACCTGCGTAAACACACAGACAGTATATGCAGCGGCACACAGAGCCACGTACATCAGGATGGTCTTGGTAAAGACAAGCACAAACGATCAGGGAATGTAGCAAGGGGCACTGCACGTGGATGGGCGTGCACACACACACACACACGTTTGCTTGCATGCACACAGACCCGAGATGTGCACGCCCACCCTCTGCACATGACACACGCGCACACGCACACACACAGGATACGTGCAAGGAAACAGCATGTGCTCCACAGCGCCAGAAAGATCAGTGATTCCTGAGCCCGGGATCATTAAAGTCAATTGCCGTTAAGTAGTTAATCCCTCATTCAATTCTCTGAACATTTGGGGGCATAATCCGTGGCCTCCTCCGTTTTTGCACAGCTTTGAAAGGATTCTGGAGGGTGAGGACAAGCGAAGGGAGATTGGGGTCTTAGATCCTTGATGTGAAGTCTTTTTGGCAGGGGCGTCTGCTGCCCTGTATGCAGATGATCTCGAGCTCCAGGGGGGTTGGGCTCCGTAATCCATTTTCTTCTGCCTTTCTTTGGAGATTACACCAGTGTCCCGCTGGCCACCGAGGCCCGCCAAAGCTCCCTGGGGCCTGGAGCCTTTCTTTTTCCAGTCGGGGAGGGTCTGGACATCCCTCTCCATTGTAGAGTGAACAAGGGAGGGTCTGGGGGCCCGGTTCCCTGGGGACACATGGCCCAGCAGACTTTCAATCTGCACTGTGCTAACCAACACATCAGCCTCTCCATGCCCACCTCCCAAACCCCAGGAAAGTCAGATGCCTGTTGGCGATGCTGGCCTGTTGGCGGTGCTTGCAGGAAACCAGTGAAAGGGGCTGTGCTCGATGCCAGGAGGGAGAAGCCTGCGGTTCCCATAGAGGGATGCCTGGCGGAACCAGAGTCCAGGAGGAAGTTGGGGAGAGGTGGTCCTGAGACCCTGTCTCCACGAATTGCCAGGAATCTAGGAGCAGCCCCAACCTCCAGATCCATAGGGCGATAATAGGAATTGCAGTCTGAAGAAGCCCTGTGCTCGGGGGAGGTAGGAGGGCTTGGATTAATTCTCAGAGTGGAGGAGGACTTGGAGAAGCACTGCAGTGCCCCAAACCCAGAGGAAAGATTGACCAAGCTGAGCCTGCAGCTAATGGGGCCCATCAGGGGACCTGCAGATCCAGGGGAGGGACAGCCCAACAGGGCGGGGTTCATTTCTGTCCCCTGGCCATCGTGAGCTGAGTCTCTGTTGAGGCAACTCTAACCCATGCATGGGCCTCTGTTACAGCCCCTCTCCTGCTGTCTCCCTCCCCTGGGGCCCACACAGTGTGCAGGAGGCTCCAAACATGCCCATCACCCTGCCCCTGGGGAGGCTGAGCAGAGCTCACTAGCCTCAGCCATTCGGCATGTCTATTAAATTAGACTGAGCAATTACGCACGGCTTAGAGGCAGAGTGACTGAGCAGGAGGAAGGCCTGTCAGGGAAAGGGATGCAAATACGTCTCTCAGGTTACACATGCTGATCCTGACTCACCCCACCCGGCTCCCGGCTCCCGACAGCAAAGCCATGCACACAAGCACTGAGCACAGGGGCTTCCCTGGCGGCGCAGTGGTTAAGAATCCGCCTGCCAAGGCAGGGGACACGGGTTCGAGCCCTGGTCCGGGAAGATCCCACATGCCGCGGAGCAACTAAGCCCGTGCACCACAACTACTGAGCCTGCGTTCTAGAGCCCACGAGCCACGACTGCTGAGCCCACACGTCACAACTACTGAAGCCCGCGCGCCTAGGGCCCGTGCTCCACAGCAAGAGAAGCCACCGCAATGGGAAGCCCGCGCACCGCAACGAAGAGTAGCCCCCTCTCGCCGCAACTAGTGAAAGCCCGTGTGCAGCAACGAAGACCCAGTGCGGCCAAAAATAAATAAATAAAATTTTTTTAAAAAAGCACTGAGCACTCTGCTGTCCCTGACCCAGCAGCTCAGGCTGAGCTGGGGAGCGAACGCTCAGAAAAGGGAGAGGCAGGAAACGGGAGTGATGGAGCTGGAAGATCTTGATGCTGGTTGACCAGAGAGGAAGTCTCAAGGAGTGGGCAGCACACATGCAGCAGTTTAGGAGAAACTCCTTAGGGGCCGCGTTCCCAGGAAAGGGGAGGGAAACAGCTGATTCATTTATTCAACAAATATTTACTGGGCACCTGCTATGTGCCAGTTCTCAGCAATCATGGGAGAGTTCAGGAGAGCAGTTAGGTTGGAATGTTTACACAAAGAGCAGAGACCTGAACCTGAATAGTGAACTTGGAGTCCCAAGTTCAGGTGCTCTCCTTTCCTCTTGATCAAGAGAGCTCAGAGGAAGAATCCTTGACTCAACAGGGAGGTGGGGACAGGGAGAGGAGCCAAAGGTGGAAGTAGGAAATGAACTTGGAGATGTCTGTGGCAGCCTGACTAATGAGCCTTCTGTGCCAAGCCAACAGGAGTGCCCGTGCCCATGGCTGGTGCCAGCTACCTCTGCAGACAGTGATGGAGGCCTTCGCACTCTGACCAGCTGAGCGAGGCCACGTGTGTGCCGGAGGTGGCGAGAGGAGAGGACTGGTGGGGCGGGGGGTAGTAAGAGCGCAGGGTGAGGCCAAAGGCAGGGTTGCCGCATAACTGGGAGGCCCCTGGCGGTGTCCAGAGAGAGCGCCAGATGGGGGGGCAGGGGCTGGGGGTGTGAGGACACCAGGCCTGTGCTTCCAGCTGTGCTGCCCCAGAGTGCTTGGGGCGGGCACGGTGCACAGACAGAGGGACGGGAGGGAGGTCAGCTCCTGGGCAGGGGCAGAAACATCCTGAGAAGCTGGTGGAGATGCAGGGCCGGCACGTTAGACCCAGCTGAGCACAGCCCTGGCCTGGTCCCGACCTCCAGTCTGCCTCGGCCAGGCCTGGTGAGGCCGGGGTCAGGGACCTGGCAAGTGAGTGAGCAGGAGGCACCGAGGAAGGCTGGGCAGACTGGGCAGAGAGAAGTGGCAAAACCCAAACCAATGGATCTTTCCCCAGTGACGCTGTTTAGACGGCATGGAGATGACGCAGGAGCACGCACTCTCTCGCGCTCTCACTCTCTCTCTGAAATAGGCGCTTTGGCCTATTTCCCTGAAAATGTTTATGCGGATTGAAGAGGGTGTGCAGGTGACAGGGGGTGGGGCTTCTGCATATGGTTCCAGGAGAGGAGGGGAGGAGAGAGGAAGAAAGGCCTTGAAGGGCCAGAAGTGCAGGGGCTCTTCAAGGCAGCCCACAGTAGGGCTGGGGGGCCCTGGGCCCATCTGTGATCAAGGATTGAGGGCTGAGTTCAGCAGTTCTTGTTTAGGTATTAGAAAAACGAACTCAGGGCCCCCCCCACCCCAGATTGGTGGCAGACCGTGAAGGTGGGAGGAACTGTGAAAAACCTGGGGAAAGACCACCAAGTGATACCAGTTATACCCATTCAATCGGTAAAAACCAAGCAGCCTGACAATACCACGTGTGGAAGAGCTTGCGACTTCCGACATTGCTAGAAGTACACATTGGCACGACTCCCCTGGAAAACAATTTGACACTGTCTTGTAAAACTGAGCAATTCAAATACCCTTTGCCCCAGCGATTCCATTTCCAGGTATGAATGCACAGAAACCCTTGCACCTGTGCCCCCGGAGACGCATACACGGCGGCTCGGAGCAGCAGTGCTCATAAAAGTAAACATAAAGACACTGAGATCTGGAAACAACCCAAATGTCCAATGCTGGAAGAATGGCTAAATAAACTGTGGTGAAACTCGCACTGTAGAATGATATAGAGCAATGAAGAATGAATGAACTGCAGCCACACGCAGTAACCTGGATAAATCCTGGTCACAGAACAGTGCAGTGAAAAAGCAAGTCTCAGAAGACTGCATACAATTTGATACCTTGTTTATAACGATCAAAAAGAAGACAAACTGAGTGATAATTGTTTAGAGTATATCATGTGTCAGAAGGAAGGAAGGAAGGAAAAATTACTCATTGTAGTAATTATCTAAAGGAGAGGCAGGGGGCAGAACCACAGGATTAGGGAAAAGCACATAGGTAGATGTAAATTCTAATCTGGGGGTTTGAGTAGTGGGTTCATGGTTGTTTGTTGCATTATGATTATTAAACCAAAACTTTAAAAAAATCATTAAAAGAGGGTCATGATTAAACAATGTTTCATGAACAAAAGCTTCTGACGAATTTGATTCTGTGCTCTAAGGGACAAAAAAGTGTGGAACCCCTTTGGAAGTGCCAGTGTTGTCAGGATGTCCCCAGGTCCCACCCTGCTCCTTTCCTACTGTCACTTCCTTCCTATCATCACTCCATCACTTCCTCCAGGCATCTCTCTGAGCTCTGCCCGGAGGGGTTGCTGAGGAAGCCAGGCCATGGAAAGAGGGGACCCCTGAGATAAAGGGCCAGCTCTGTCGGATTCGCTGCTGTGACCCCAGACCCCAGCACAGGGGAGAGATGCTGGACATTCAGCAAGAGCGAAGGGAGAAATGGCTGTTTCTGTGTCTGCATTTGGTCCTTGCCCTCCTCATGCTCTTAGCAACTGCCTGACATCCCTTGCTGCACCTTTCTACCCATGATGGGGTGTGCGGGGGGGATCTTATTTCTGCAATTCTGATTTCTACAGGCTCAGACATCATAGAATTTCCCCGACCCCACCTGGTCCCTGCTCCAGCCACGTCAATGGCTTCTCTTCCTTTCATTCATTCATTCAAATATATTTACTAAGGGCCTACTGTGTGCCAGGCACTGTCCTAGACGCTGAGAACACAGCAGTGAACAAATGGAGCAAACCTCCTTGCCTTTGTGGTACTTGTCTTCTTGGTGGGAGGAGGGCAGGCAGGGAGACTGACAACTACATGATGAATGTGGAAAAGAAGTAGTGTGTTATACAGGTGGTGCTAAGTGTTGTTGGATGAGAGAGGAGATCAGGGGTAAGGATAAGGGGCAGGCTGCGGTTTTAGATAGAGTCCAGGGAAGACCTTGTTGAGAAGATGATATCTGAGTAAAGATCTGGAGGTAAGAGAGTGAGCTATGAGGACATGGGGAAGAGCCTTCCAGGCAGAGGGAACAGCCAGTGCAAAGGCCCTGTGGTGGGAGTGCCTGGGCAGAGGGGAGCTGGGAACAGGAGGAGGAGGTGGTGTAAGGGCTGAGATAAGGCAGACAGGTAGGGAAACTAAGTTGACACCTGGGCAGTAATCAGTGGTGACCTGGATGAAGCTGGTAGCAGTGGAGGTGGTGAGAAGTAGTCAGATTCTGAGTGCACTTTGAAGGGAGAGCTGACAGGGCTGCTGACAGATTGGGGTGTGAGCAAAGTATCAATGGTGACGCCAGGGTTTTTGTCCTGAGCCCCTGGAAGGATGGTGTTGTCATGCACTTAGATGGCAAACCTGTGGGTGGCATAGGTCTGGGGAAGAGCAGGAGTTCCATTTTGGATGTTTAAGGCGAGATGACTGTGGGATGTCCAAGCAGATGGTCAGTGGGCAGGTAGGGGGTAAGTGCGGAGGGAGGGGAGAGCCCTGGTCCAGAATACTTAACATTTCTTTATCGATCATGTCCCACAGGACCTACAGGCTTAAAGAAAGCAGGGATCATTTCCTGGGCATCTCAGCTTCTCAGTGCCCACTACAGAGCCTGTCCCACAGGCAATGTTGAATGAATAAATAAATGAAGAATGAATGAAAGAATACACAAAGAACAAGAGTGTCAGCTTGCTGGTCTGACACAGATGCCTACATACCACCAAAGAAGAGGAGCTGCAGAAATGTGTCCCATAATTGTGGGCACATTTTCAGAGGGGTCTTGTAGAGACAGTGACCCACCACCCTTGTGAGGTCTACCGCAGAGGACTGGAGCTCTGGTGGGAACTAATGGGAGTCAGCAAGAGTAGAATCTCCAGGGGCATCGAACCCCAGGCTCCACAAAGCATGGTTGGAGGACGGCAGTGTCCCCAGTGCTCGGTCAGGGACTGGTCATATTCAGCAATGGCAGATTCTCAGGCTCCACCCTGGAGACTCTGTGTCCATGGGTCTTCTTTGCCCGATGGGTAAGCTCTTGGCCTCCTGTTTCCAGGTTTCCAAACTTGTTCCCTAAGGTTTGTGATTTCACTCCCTCCGAGCCTCAGTTTTGTCCTATAAAAATGAGGATTCTGCCAGTACCTTGTTTGCAGGTGAGAATTCAGCAAGACAAAGCACCGCAGCTGTGACTGTTCTCTCTTGTCTCTAGCAAAAGTCTCCTGCAGATGGAGCCAGGTTTGGGGACAAGTAGCGGGGAGGTCACCACCACCCTGAAGACGCCATTGTTGTAGGATTCCACTGAGCTGTTCCAACATCCTCTCTGTGTTCAAGCACTTTCCATGCAGCTGCGACTGTCTGCCTCTCTCCTCACCCTCTCCCCCTTCCCTCCCTCCCTGCTTCTCACCTGCCTCCTCTCAGCCCCCACCCCCTGGACCCTGGAGAGGGAGGCAGCCATTCCGCACAGCATCACCTGTGAGACTAGCAGGTGCTATGGGGACAGTGGACTTCCGGCGTATCCCCTCCTTCCCGCAGCCTCTCAGAGTTGGGGGCAACTTCTGAAGACGCTGTTTTTGGCCCAGGCACCGTGAGCCCAAACAAAGGCATTTTCTGTGGCTGCTGGGAAGGCGACAATTGTTTCCATTTAGCAAAGGGTTGCTGCCAGCACCAGTGTTTTCTCTTGGAAGCCAGCGTTTGGTTGAGAAGACAATGCCAAGCTAAATATTTTCTCTGCATAAAAATCCCTTTAATTTTTTAATCATTTGGCAAACATCTCCTTCCTCGCTCCCCTCGTGCTTCTGTCCCTCTTCTCCCCCCCTCGCTCTCTGTCTCTGTCTGGGTCTCTGCGACAACCAACATCTGGTCAGGAAGGGAAAGTTTTGGGGTGCCACACCAAACGTCTCGAGACCTATAGTTGGTGAGCTTGGTGCAGACATACATCTGGTTGATGTGTTAACATTGTTTTCTTACGACTTTTTATCTGGATCTTTGAGGTTGATGCAGACATGGTCTTTTCAGCCCCTGCCCTATCCTAGTCCCATTCTAGCTGCTTATATTAAACTCGGCTTAAGAGAAGCCAACCAGACAGTGATGAGGGGCCCCTAATGCCGCCAGCCAGGGTCAGGGGAGACAATAGTTCTCCATCACTCTGTGGCTGACGGCTGAAGCGGCTGTGGGTTATCCAGCTCCTCTGGCTTCCTCAGTACCCCCTGAGGAGGACACCCATCTCATTCTCTGTGCCAAGGTCCGAGGGTACTCAGGGCTTCAGACCTCCAAATTCCCTAGATCCAGGAGTGAGCATTTCCTGCCCTGCCTCTCACCATACCTTCTTCCTCATACACCGTGGCTTGGGGCTGGACCACTCTCCTCCACCTCCACCATGGTGCCTGCCCTTCTCAGGCCTCCTCCCCACTTCCTTTGGATGCTAATGCACACCTAGAACACATCTGTTTGGACTTGACCCAGGTCCCTCTCTCTGGAAAGTTGAATTTCTATACCACAGTCCAGAGGGTGAAGCATATCTGGGCAGGATTTGCAGAATGAATGGATACATGGATAAATCAATCAGTGAATGGACAGGTGGGTGAGATAGTAAACATGTGAATAAGTGAATGGGTGAGTGAATGAGTGACTGAATGTATGAGAGACCAAGTGAATAAACAATCTCATCTCTGCGTCTGTGCCCAAGGGTAAAGCGTGTGCACTGACACTGAAGGGGAGACCAATAAACATGAAACTGTGCACATTGAGTCTCCATGGACGATCTCACGGGGAAAGGGAGATTGTGTTTATTCCTTGTCAATGACAAAAGCTCCAAAATCTTCAGGAAGAGTGCCAGCTTTGGAACCTGAGCCTTCTATCTGGGTTTGATTCCTGGCTTTTTCATTTCTTGGCTTATGACCTTGAGTAAGTTGCTTCACTTGTCTAAGCCTCAGTTTCCTCATCTGTAAAGTGGAGTGAATGGGTACCTATCTTTTGGATTGTTTGGAGAATTGGGGGTTTGAACATGAGGCACTTGCTAGGTATGAGTCTTGTCTCCCTGTAGGAGGGTGAGGTTTTCAGGTCAATGGGAAATATAATCTTTGAGGCCAGACGAGGAGTGGCTGAAGGTCGCCTAGCAGCACGGTGGGTAAAGGCCACCTTTGGGCTCCAAGGGAACATCACCTCTCCGAGTGGAAGGACATCTTCAGGTACATGGATATACCCAGAGGACACTGCCAGCTCCTCTGCCTTTACCATCCTAGCTCCTGGTGAATGTTTGACCTCACATGGACCAGGCCAGGGTGGGAGTATTCAGAAAAAATCTTTCTTGGAATGAAGAAGGGAACTTCCTAGAAAGAATCACTACTGAATATTAGCAGAGAAGACCAGAGAGAATGTTCACTGAGGCTGAGCGTATTAATCACCAAGGTCAACAATCGCCATGAACCAGAGAACAGGTAATGATATAGAACCAGGCCGATGCTGATGAGATACTTACTGGCTTGTGACCTTGGCCATGCTATTTAACCTGTGTGGCTCTGTTTCCTCATCTGTGTAATAACAAAAAAAGTATCTACCTCAATGCTTGGAAGAGAGCCTGGCATATAGTGAGCAATATATCAATGTTAGCTGTTATCATAGACTGGATCATGGTCCTCAACTCTTCACTCCTTCTTCTTTGCAAGAGGATTATACAACTTCTCCCCATTGACTTTGGGCTTGGCCATGAGTCTTGCTTTGACAAATGGAATATAGGCAGGTGGGACCGTGTTCTCGTTCCCAGAAGAGCTTTGAAGAGCATCTTCTGCTCACTCTCTTCATCCTGCTTCCACCATGAGAACAGCAGAGTCTAGATAATGGTTATTTCTTCAGCCCTGGACTTGGGACAAAAAGATCCGTGAAGCCCAGGCAAGTCTGGCCAGGTGCAGGTGAGCTGCAGCCTTCATGTAATGAGAGCAAGAAATAAATGTTTGTTAGCATAAGCCACGAGATTTGGGGGTGGTTGTTATTGCAGCAAAGCTGACTAATACAGCTATTATCACTATCATTATCTCCATTTTCTAGATGAAGGAACTGAGGCTCCAAGAGGTTAAGTTACTTGCTCATGGTTACACAATAATTAAGCAGTGCAGATGAAATTCAAACGCAGAACCGCTCATTCATTCAACAGTTAGTGGCAGACATTGAAAGGGTAGAGAAGGCCCTGCCCTCATGGAGCTTACATTCCAGTGAGTGGAAATAGAGAAATACAGTCAACCAGTAAATGATCAAGAAAATTTCAGGTAGTCCTAGATTGTTTGAAGGATATAAAATAGGGTGATGTGATCATGACTGGGGAAGGGGTGAGGGACTAGCTTTAAAAGGATAGTTAGAGAGGACCCTGAAGGCAGTAACATTTGCCTTGAGCTGTCAAGGATGAGAAGGAGCCAGCTGTGGAAGGAGACAGGAAGAGCATGGCAAGCAGAGGAAACAGCAAACGCAAAGGCCAGAGGCTGGGACAAACATGGAGTGTTTCAGGAATGGAAAAGGGCCCAGTGTGGCTGGAGGGAAGTGAGAGGCATAGTGGAAGATGAGGCAGAGTGAGAAGGCGAGGTAACACGTGGCTTTGTCATCTGCACCATGTAAGGACTTAGGAATTTATTCTGAGCTCATGGAGGATTGTAAGCAGAGGAGAGATGTATTTGGGTTTAGGTTTTAGAATTATTATTCTTTTGTATGGAGAAGGATTGCAAGAGTTTCAGCTGGCAACTATGCAGAGCGTAGGAGAATGGTGGCTAGGTCTGGGGGTGGTCGGGGTGGAAATAAGCAAGGGAAACTGACCTGAGATATACTTTACAAGGAGAAGCCACATGTTCACTGGAGGTTTGGAGGTGGGGATGAGATAAGGAGATGACTCAAGGATGACCTTTATGTGACCCTGGGTAGGGTGGTACTGGACTCTGACCTGGGGAAAGGCAGGTGTTCTGCATTAGACACGCTTGCCTTGGGAGGCTTGTGGGTCATCCAGGGGAGCTGTTAAGCGGGCAGTGGGCTGTCCTAGGCCAGAATTCAGGTCTGGAAGCATAGATGTGGGCATGGTCAGCATATAGTTATGATTTATTTTTATTTTTTATTTATTTGTTTTTGGCTGTGTTGGGTCTTTGTTGCTGTGCACAGGCTTTCTCTAGTTGTGGTGAGTGAGGGCTACTCTTCGTTGCAGTGTGCGGGCTTCTCATTGCAGTGGCTTCTCTTGTTGCAGAGCACAGGCTCTAGGCACGCGGGCTTCAGTAGTTGTGGCATGCAGGCTCAGTAGCTGTGGCACACAGGCTTAGTTGCCCTGCGGCATGTGGGATCTTCCCGGATCAGGGCTCGAACCTGTGTCCCCTGCATTGGCAGGCGGATTCTTAACCACTGCGCCACCAGGGAAGTCCCTAAAGTTATGATTTTCAAGGAACAGGATGCGATCCCCTGGGGAGTGAGGAAGAGGCACAGGGCTGAGTCCTGGGCACCATGGCATTTGGCAGTCAGTTGGAGTTAGAAGAGCCAATAAAAGTCTGAGACTGAGGTGCCAGCGAGGTACCTCTGTCCAATCCCAGAGGCGGAGTTCATTATTAACAAAGCTCCATGACCCTTGAAGCCTGAGACTACACTGTGTGATAAGGCAGCCACCAGCCACGTGTGGCTACCGAGCACTTGAAATGTGACCAGTTCCAGGTTGACACGTGCTATAAGTGTAAAACACAGAGCAGATTCCAAAGACTTCATATGAAAACCAGAATGTAGACTATCTCATTAATAATTTGTATATTGATTACATGTTAAAATGATAATATTTTGATATACTGGGCTAAATAAAATATAGAGGTAAAATCAATTTTACCTGTTTCTTTTTACTTTTAAAAATGTAGCCACTAGAAAATCTACAACTACTCTGGGACTCACATCTGTGGTTTGCCCTGTATTTCTATGAGGCTGCGACAGAAGGACAGCAAGGGGGTGTTGCCCCCAGGTAATGACATAATTCCTAAAGCATGGTCCAGAGCTGTTCCCTAGGGTCTCTGGGCTTTCCCAATCAAAAATAAGTGTCAAATTTCTCTGCAAAGACTCAACTGTCAAGTTCTCACCCCAGCTCATGTGGATCTGTTTTTGCCTAGAAAGCAAATGCAATTTTCATCAGAAAACACACACACACACACACACACACACACACACACACACACACACACACAACATGAAACTAAAGAAAGGAGCAAAATTTCCCTGATGCACTGCCAAGCAACTGTTCCATTTCCCACAACGCCCTGCAGTTTCTTCAAACACAAAGACGTTTGCCACATGGTCAATGAAATCATTTGGGAAAGTGTCAAAAGACAATCCATGGCAAGTCTGGGAGCCATGAGATTTCCTTATGCCCCATAATTATCTCAGAGCTATTACCTGTCTCCCTAGCTCAGAGCTCCCTGGGGGCAGTCCCTGAGATCACACACCTGTAACTCTACAGCCTCATCAGACCTCCAGCTCCCAAGGAGAATTGGCACTGAGGATCTTCATGGGCCCTGGAGGGATTCTGGGGCTCTGAGCAGTTATCGTTTCTCTTTTGTGGAGGGTATTTGAACTCAGCAGGGTCAGGCAGTGTTTGGAAAAGTGTCACCTTCTCCTGCCTGCTCACAGCCCAGACTGGCTATGTCACCTTGCCCCGAGGCCATTTAACAAGGTGGACCCTCAGTAGAGCAAGACAGAGAGCTGCAGAGAGAGGCAGAGCCCAAAGAGACCACACAAAGACAGAGCCTGGAGATGGTGGGACAGAGAGAACACAGAGCAAGGAGGATGCCTTGGGTCCTCGGGTGGGGCCAGCCCTAGAGGTAGTTCAGTGGAGGTGATTCACTCATTCATTCATTCACTCCTTTATGAAAATGTAACTGAAGACCTTCTACGTGCTGGGCGCTGCGCTAGGTGTGGGTAACAGGCAATGAGTGCAACAGAGCTGGTGTCTGCCCTCATGGGCTTACAGGTCAGTTGGGAAAACATGAAACAAAGAACGTGTAAATGTATTTGTAATGAAAACTGCACGTGCTATGAGGCTAGGGATACGGTGCTGTGATATCCCCACCAGAGATGGTTGAGCTAAGCTGGGAGACCAGGAAAGCCCTCCTTGAGGAAATGACATGTGAACTGAGACCTGAAGGGTGACTTGGGGTTTACTGCACAAGAGGGAAACTGAGCATGCCAAGCAGAGGAAACAGCATGTGCAAAGAGCCTGTGGCAGAGGGAACAGAGTGAGTTTGAGAAATAGAGAGCAGTGTGGTTAAAGCAGAGACAGCTAATGAAAGCCTGGTAGGAGATGAATCTGGAAAGGAAGGCAGGGGACAGACCACACGGGGCCTCATGGAGATTTCAGAGTCTGGGTGGGAAGCAGAGTTGAGAGTCTGAAGCCAGAGTCTAGAAAGAGCAGGAGACTTGTTCATTGCCAAGGACAGCAGGCTCAAGATGATGTAGGGTTGAGGCAGTGATGGAGAAAATGGTACTGACCTGTGAGTGGGTCACATGGGTTCACACCTCCAAGATAATTTTAACTCTGTGGGGTATTGTGAAGATTGAATGAAACAGTGCCTGGGATGCCCTTAGCAGAGCATCAGCATGTGGTGAGTGAAAACATATTAGAAAGCTATTATTAGTCTGTTATTAATATTGTGAAGCTGGGACAGGGCACCCAGACAGGGAGCCCCACAGCAGAGCTGAGACTTAGGGACAGGATGGTTTGGATCCATGGAGGACCAGGATTGGTAAGAGGCAAAGCAGGAGTCAGGGGCAGCATCCTGGGGAGGGCACGGCCAGGGTCCCCCAGGCTCTGCCACCACAGTCCCAGGACCTCAATTCCCATCTCTCCTCTCACCTGCCAAGCAGGCAGGTGGGCCCTAGTGGTTGGACTGTTGGCTGGTGTTTCCCATGAGGGAGGAGGACAGAGGAGGTGTCCTGGTATCTCCCTCTAATGACCTCAGCTGAATTAAAGAATGAAGACCCTTAGTCCTCATGCAGTGACCTGGCACCAGATTCTGAGGCCTCCTCTGAGGAATGCAGTCAATGGGCAGAGCCTTCCAGGGAGCCTCAGAGATTAGCATCAAAGGACCGTGGACCTCAGGGTCTAAATGGGGTTTAGAGTATTTAGGCTTCTCAAAGATCTCAAACTTTTAATCTGACTTTAAAAATTATGTTTTTCAATTTCAAAGGTTTGCGGTTGTTTTTAAAATGCTGCCTATGCCTGAAAAAATCTGAACAAAAGAACTTGGGGATTTTGGAGGTAATTAATATACATGTAATATTTATTGGTTTTTCTCTTAATTACAAAAGTAACATACGCCTAACCTGAAAACTTGTAAAACACAGAAAAAGGCAAATTAAAAAATTGACCTAAACCCACTATCCACACTCACTGTTAATAGTATTAAGGTATAGTATTAAGAGTATTAATATAAATTTGAGCTCTTACAATAATATATAACAGCCATTGCCCTTGACCTTTACATACTCGATCTTATTTTGTCCTCATAACAACCCTCTAAAGTAGTACTATTATTCCCATTTCACAGACGAGGAAAGTGAAGCCTAGAGCAGCTACACAGTTTGTTCAAAGTCATTCACAAACTTTGAGGGGTGAGAAGAAGCAGAGCTGGAATCCAAGCCCATCTGACCTTGAGTGCACCCAGATCACCACTCAATTAGCTTCCAGCTTGGGTCACATCCTTGTAGTCTGCCTTTCTATACATAGACATGCATTTATAGTTAGATTTACACATACACGGACTGCATTACCCAGATTGTTTTGCAGTTTACTTTTTGCACTTTGCAACATACCATGTATATTTTCTCAAATCAATATCTATTCTTCTCCAACATTATTATTATTATTTTTGTGTGTGTGTGTGTGTGTGTGTGTGTGTGTGTGTGTGTGGTACGCGGGCCTCCCTCTGTTGTGGCCTCTCCCGTCGCGGAGCACAGGCTCCGGACGCGCAGGCTCAGCGGCCATGGCTCACGGGATCCTCCCAGACCGGGGCACGAACCCGTGTCCCCTGCATCGGCAGGCGGACCCTCAACCACTGCGCCACCAGGGAAGCCCTCCAACATTATTTTTAATGTCTACATAGTATGCTGCAGTTTAGACTAGCAGTGGTTCTCAAAAATTTGTTCCAGGGCTTCCCTGGTGGCGCAGTGGTTGCGCGTCCGCCTGCCGATGCAGGGGAACCGGGTTCGCGCCCCGGTCTGGGAGGATCCCGCGTGCCGTGGAGCGGCTGGGCCCGTGAGCCATGGCCGCTGAGCCTGCGCGTCCGGAGCCTGTGCTCCGCGACGGGAGAGGCCACAACAGAGGGAGGCCCGCCTACCACAAAAAAAAATAAAGTAAAAAAAATTTGTTCCAGTATTATCTGGGAACTTGTCGGGAATGCAAATTCTCAGGCCCTAACCCAGGCCTACTACATAAGAGATTCTGTGGATGAAACCCCAGAATCTGTGTTTTAACAAGCTTTTCAGTGACTGATGCAGGCTAAAGTTTAAGAACGGATCCTTTAGATGTTCTGTATTTTTCTTAACTAATCTTCTGTAATTGGTACATTTAGATTGTTTCCAGGTTTTGGCCATCAAAAATAAGGCACAATAAGCATCCCCATTTGTCCATATCTGTGAAGATCAAGAAAGTGATTTTCAAATAAAACAAGAGGAAAAAAACCAAACCAAACCAAATAAGAACTATTAATTAATAAATGTTATATTTTAAAAAAGAAACTAAGGAAAAGCAGGAGAGATTTTGGTCAGACCTAAGGAAGTACTTCCTTTGTTGGCAGGACCACCTGGCAGGAGGAATGTCTCTGGAGCACTTTGTCACCTGTGGGGACAGCTCAGTGCTGCAGGCAGCCTGGGAGATCCCCCTAGCACTGCTGGAAAAGCTGAAAAGCTCCAGGCTTTTTCTCACAGTTTCTGTTCTTTAGAGCATAATGGCTGAGATGTTTATTAAAGAGACAGCTGCTGTCTGGGCCGAGCCAGCAGGGGGAGGGCAGAGGGCCTCAGTAGCTGCAAAGATGGATCTAGAGGGCAGGCTGGCCGCTCACCTCCCAGCTGGCCATTTCATTAAGCAAGGGCTGCCGAGAGGGCTCTGCCCGATGCTCACTGTTGCCCTGCCAAGCTGCGTGGTCATTAGCGCAAGGCCGAGCACAGACTTCTGAAATAAACTCCAGGCCATTTCCCCACGTCTCGGAAGACATCAGACTCCATCTGATGTTGCGTGGAGATGCTTCGAGAGGGCATTTTGCTCCCTGTTCTGAAGCCCAGCAATTGCTAATATCTGCCAGTTCTCATCTCCCATCCAGCTCTCTATTGGTAGAAAAACTTTCCTAGAATCGGATGGTCCTGAGGAATGCCTTAGCAAAGAACTCAGAAAAGTAATTTTGACTTTCTGGTGTGAGTCAGTTTTCTTGCTTGTGAAACGGGAGTAACAATCCCTGTCCAGTGAGAAAAGGGACAGACCGTGGGTTGTAAATAGTTAAGTCTTACATATTAGATGGATTTTTGAAGTCATTGCAGTGTTTTTTTGGTTTTGTTTTGTTTTGTTTTGTGATACGCGGGCCTCTCACCGCTGTGGCCTCTCCCGTTGCGGAGCACAGGCTCCGGACACGCAGGC